>NC_136780.1:14723548-14886055 GCF_947034865.1 Barbatula barbatula
GGACTGACCAACTGGGGTCAGAAAGAACTGGACGAGTGTCAGATGCGCTGGGATTTGCTCAGCAAAGAGGTTCAAAAAAATGTCTAGTGCTGAAATGTTCTGGGGTCCTTATATAGTTTAATCCAGATTATTTGGCCTCTACAAATACATGAATTAGACACCTCTAGACTCTGTAGATACTTCAATGAACAAAAATGAAAAATGAAAAAATAACATCTATTCCTCTGGCCCTGTTTGCAGTTGGTGAGACGTGAGGAGCGTGTGAGTGAAGGTCAGGAGAAAGTCCTGAACCTGAAGAAAGATGTGGCGGAGATGCGCGAGTGGATGATTCAAGTGGACGAGGAGTTCCTCATGAGGGACTTTGAGTACAAGAGCCCAGAAGAGCTGGATGAAGCACTTCAGGAGATGAAGGTGACGATGAATACAGCTTTGACAGCTCATGAACTGCATCGGACCACTGAACCATGCGCTCGTGATTTTTTACATTTCTCCAATAAGAATGCTTTCTCGGTTTAGCTCAGACCGCCCGACACTGCTCTTTGAAATAAGCATATTCATAAACTAGGCCTACTGTATATTGTAAGCGTGATGTGATTTTTGTCTATGTCTCTCAGAGGGCCAAAGAGGATGTGTTACAGAAGGAAGTACGGGTGAAGATTTTGAAGGACAGCATCAATGTGCTGATCAGTAAGATGCCCCCCGGTGGTCCAGACCTGAGCGATGAACTTTCAGAAGTCCTGAAGAACTACCAGAAATTGTGCGATCGCTTCAAGAGCAAGTGCCACACACTTGAGGTACCGATGTGTGCACAGACATCGCTTTTGTAGATGTGTTTCCAGACGAAACTGAATGTATAGCGACATCTAGATTTAGTCACGCATTTGTTTGGATGATGAAAGTTGGCTTTGGTGAAAACATGACATTATTGATTGTAAAGGAATTACTTACCTTTAAGCTGTCCCAGATGTATGTGACTTCGTATTGAATACCACAATGATATTGAGTGAAATTGAATCTAAAACAAACGCAACCGAGAATTAAATCAAATATGGCGACATGTCATAAAACTGCTTTTTATACAAAAAATTTAATTTGTGTTCAACTGAAGAAACAAATGCTTAAACATTTGCAATGACATGAGGACAGCTCTAGTATTCCCAGGTAGAGACATGAATATTTTGATCAAATGTTAGCGTGTACTGCGAGTGTAATGTTGGTTCATTGGTCTTCAGGAGGTGTGGTCATGCTGGATTGAGCTGCTGCAGTATCTGGACGTGGAGTCCAGCTGGTTGAAAACGCTGGAGGAAAGAAACCAGGCCACAGAGAACGTTCCAGATAACACGGAGTCTGTCAGCGAAGCTCTGGAGGTAACCGCTCACACTCTTCTACTGCTATTACATGACGGATGCGATCACACACGCTCAGATGAGACAAATAACTGGTCTCAGATAGACTCCAGTGGATAAATACATGTCGCAATAGGTGTGTTCGAGAACATTTCTGAGCATCCCATATAAGCGCTAATTTCCAACTTGGAGATACGTCCAAAACTTCAAATCTCATTGGTTCTTGTGTCAAAATGTCATATGGCAACAAGTCATCAGGGATGTGAGAACCAATGAGGTTAGAAATATCACAATACTTTTGTTTTAGTTTCAGTCTCGCCAAATGAGCGAATTCTTTCAAAAAACAGTTATTTTCAGGTGCACTGTTCCTTTAAAGGGACACTTCACCCAACAATTAAAAATTCGGGCATTTACTCGCCTTCAAGTCGTCCAAATCTGTATAAATGTGTTTGTTCTGATAAAGATATTTGGACGAATGTTTGTAACCAAACAGATCTTGCCCCCCATCTATAAAATGGTTGTTTAAAGTGCCCAGACTGTTTGCTGGCCCACATTCTTCAAAATATCTTCCTCTGTGTTCAACAGAACAAAACAATTATTGGGTGTCAATGGGGGGCGTGATCGGTTTGGATATAAGAATTCTGCCAAATATCTGAACAAAGACATTTATACAGATTTGGAACAACTGCAAGGTGATTTAAATGATGACAGAATCGACATTGTTGGGTGAAGTGTCCCTTTAAGCAATTTGTTGTTAGGTAGTTGATTTATTTACTGAATTCAGGATCACATCAGCCTTCAAACTACAGGTGCAATGTGATCACAATGTGTCTCTGAATATAGTTTAAATAATCATAAATGTTATTTATTTAGCACTTGTGATCATATTACTCAAACCACTATCAGTACCAAGTGTGGACATTGAATCATAGAGTCTGTTGTGTCTTTCTCAGTCTATGGAGTCAGTTCTCCGTCATCCAGGTGATAACAGGACTCAGATACGCGAGTTGGCTCAGACTCTCATCGACGGAGGCATTCTGGACGAACTCATCGCCGAGAAACTGGAGACTTTCAATTCCCGCTACGAGGAGCTCACTCAGCAGGTATGTGACATGGAGCAGAACTCATGTAGATTCACGTCTGACCTGACGCTCATGTGTTTGGTTGTGTGTTCAGGCTGCTGAGCGTCAGGTGTCTCTGGAGCAGCAGTTGGCCGTTCTTAGAGAGAATGAGACGGCTTTACAAACACTACAAACATCCCTCACACACCTGGACCAAACACTCACCTCATACCTCACAGATCGCATCGACGCTTTCCAGCTGCCACAAGAAGCTCAGGTAAAAACACTTCACACATCATCTCCATCATCACACGACACACATTGATAATAGTCAACTGAGTATTCAATAGACTTACTTAAATGTTAGAGATGTCTTGATCGAAAACAACTTTGCCTGACATATCTTAAAAGGTTCATATGACACGGCTAAAACGAATATTAAAGTTTTTTTTTTAGATGTAATTCAATGTGTAAACACGATTTAAGGTTAAAAAACGCTGTATTTTCCACATACCGTGCATGTTTGTGTCTCCTCTTTGCTCCGCCTCTCTGAAACGCGCAGATATTTTACAAAGATCATCGCTCTGAAAAGCGAGGCGTGCTATGATTGGCCAGTTAAATAGTGCCTAGTAATTGGTCGAATACTTCTCGTGTGACGAAAATATAACGCCTCTTACCATATTTGGAGCATCAGGTTCCAAAGCAATTGTACTGATAGGTACGCCCACCTTACTTGGGTATACATTTGGGTGGTCTTAGTCAAATCATACTACAAATTGACGTTGATTTGTGGGGATGTGGATACACGAGGCATTTCAGGCAGGTCTGGGTGAGCATTCGCTTTTAGATAGAATGCATTGTTTTTTCAGACACTCAATTTTTTTAAAACTACTTAAATATTGTAATTTGGCTCCGTAGATTGCTGCTTTAAATGTGATGTTTTGACATTCATGTGGCTTGCAGGCCATTCAAGCTGAGATCGCCGCTCATGAAGCCACGCTAGAGGATCTGAGGAAGAGGAACGTGGGTAACGTGCCTCCGTCTGCATCAGAGGGCAAACCAGTGAGGGCTGGAACCCTGCTGGACCAGTTACAGGTGAGACGCACTACTGCTACCCGCCGGATGAAAGACATGCATGTGACCTGCAGCAAACCTGTAAAAGTCCTTTATTTGATATGTTTTATTTAAACTAATTGCTGCGTTCCGCCGTCCTGTTTAGCGGAAGCTCCGTGAGATTAGTACCAAGTTCCAGCTTTTCCAGAAACCGGCTAACTTTGAGCAGAGAATGTTGGACTGCAAGAGGATTCTGGAAAGCGCTAAAGCCGAACTTCACGTGCTGGATCTGAGAGACACTCGACCAGAGGAGATCCAAGCTCACCTTGGTGGCTGCATGGTGAGGGGAACAAACAATAAAGTCAAAAACTTACTGAACTTAAACATCTCAACACTCTAACTGTCTGTCTTTTGTGTTGTTGTGAATGCAGAAACTCTATAAGATCTTGAGCGAGGTGAAACTAGAGGTGGAGACGGTGATAAAGACGGGCAGACAGATCGTACAGAAACAGCAGACAGATAATCCTAAAGGCATGGATGAGCAACTCACCACCCTAAAACTGCTCTACAATGACCTGGGAGCTCGGGTACATACATGTTTTTGCTTTAAACAGAGGTGGCGATAGAGAGGCAAAAGTTCCGGATTGCAGCTTTAATGTCATTTTAAAGTCTATGAATTGTTTGTTTTGCTAGGTGACGGAGGGAAAGCAGGATTTGGAGAAGGCTCTGTCTCTTTCACAGCGGCTGCATAAAGATACCGCCGCCCTGCAGGCCGGGATGAACCTCACTGAAACCCAGCTGAAAGAGAAACTCAACACAGGGGACATGCCCGCTGATATCGACACAGAGATCGCATGGGCGAACGTGAGTGTTCTTTTGAGAGATGATCTTTAAATTGGTATGTCATACGTTTACACATATGTGCTTCTTTGCAGGGTATTTTGAAGGAGTCCGAGCGCAAGAAGAGCGATCTGTCTGTGATTATGGAAAACAGCGCCGCCCTGCAGGCGTTAGTGGAGGGCAGCGAAGCTCAGCTAGAGGAGAAGTTATTTGAACTAAATGAAGATTGGCAACGTGTGCACACGATGATCGAGGACTGGCTCAGTGCTTTGCTGGTCAGTGCTATTTATTGTTGGATCTCTGCCTGATAAGTATTGGTTTCACAATGTGTGGTAAAGGGTGTTTCACACATTCGTATCGGACAAAAACACCTAAAAATGGAGCCAAAACCACTTTTTGCTGCTAAAATCCTAAACAAATGCTGAAACATGTTCTCTGTGTGTTTTAGAATCACAGACGTGAGGTGGAGATGTTTGATGAGAATTTGGCTCACATCAGTACGTGGCTCTATCAAACTGAGATTAGATTGGATGAGATGGAGAAGATGCCGGCTGCAGAGAGAGAGAGGATGATTAAGGTCACAACACGCACATATGCACACACACACACACTTGCATAGACACAGATGCACACTCAAACAGACACACACACACACACACACACACACACCTGCATAGACACAGATACACACGCACACACACACCTGCAAAGACACAGATACAAACTCAAACAGACACACACACCTACATAGACACAGATACAAACTCAAACAGACACACACACCTACATAGACACAGATACAAACTCAAACAGACACACACACACACACACACACACACACCTGCATAGACACAGATACACACGCACACACACACCTGCAAAGACACAGATACAAACTCAAACAGACACACACACCTACATAGACACAGATACAAACTCAAACAGACACACACACACATGCACACACACACATACACCTGCATAGACACAGATACAAACTCAAACAGACACACACACACACTTGCATAGACACAGATGCACACTCAAACACACACACACTTGCATAGACACAGATGCACACTCAAACAGACACACACACTTGGATAGACACAGATGCACACACACACACTTGCATAGACACAGATGCACACTCAAACACACACACACTTGTATAGACACAGATGCACACACACTTGCATAGACACAGATGCACACTCAAACACACACACACTTGTATAGACACAGATGCACACACACTTGCATAGACACAGATGCACACTCAAACAGACACACACACACACACACACACACTTGGATAGACACAGATGCACACACACACATACTTGCATAGACACAGATGCACACACACACACACACACACACACACATTGCATAGACAGATACACACACACTTCTATTAAAAGCTGATAGTACGGCGTGAGAAATGAGATTTAAACACAAATTTTTGAAGATTTGAAATATTCATACGCACATTAATGGCATAAACAGAGTTAAATCACAGCTTTTATCTTATCTGGCTTTTTACAAGCTAGGATGCACATGATTTTATCAGTCTGCTGAGAAATGTGTTTACAACATCCCATTATTTGATAGCGTTGTGAGATTTCCAGCTTGTTGATTGTGATATCGGACTATAAAACAAAACCGCTTTCCTCCCAGTGGATTGTGTCGCTGTTAGACGTCTGACATTGTTTATGTGTCTGTGTTAGGCCGTGTTGTGTGAGTTAGAGGGGATGAGCGTGCGTGTGGACAGCGCCCGTGATCAGGCTGTCATTCTGATGACCGGTCGAGGGCCGACCAGCAGAGAACTGGTGGAGCCCAAACTGGCCGATCTCAACCGTAACTTCCACAAGGTGGCGCAGCACATCAACTCTTCTCAGGTAAAGCACCAGTGCCAAACTTTATTCAGCTGTGTCAGTGTGTGTGTCTGGACTCAGTGTGTGTGTGTGTGTGTGTTGTTTACAGGTGTCTGCCGGGTTGGAGGTCAGACAGGAGACAGTGCCACCACAGCAGGAGGTGATAGGAGAGGCATCTGCCGCTCCGCTCTCCTCATCACCACTACAGCTGTTTGAATCTGACCTACAAGATGCTCTCAGAGCGCTGGACCAACACGACAGTACACACACACCTGATGATGAGAGGGTACACACATACACACACACAAACGCATATTTTTAAGGTTTAGTTTGATGTATAAGCTGTTTTTCTCAAAGGGACCAAAAGATATCCCCATGGAGGAAAAAAGGACACGTTTGGTCCCGATGCTTTATGGGGACATTCCATAGACTTCCATTGGTTTTATATCAGGCTTATGATATATTAGTTTTAGTGCTGTAATATCAATTCGTAGCGATTTCAAAATAAATGTTGGTGCTGAAATAATACGTGTATGTATATATAAATGCACAAGCAGATATAATAAATATTCCCATAAATGTAAATAATAAATGTATACTTAAATATAATATACATCATGTACTGTATAAATATACTACATTTAAAATATTAATAATATTTATGTTTGTGTATTTGTATAAACATGAAACTATAAACAACATACTCACATACTGTATATCATATAAATGGTAACATATCATGTAAGTAATAGTATTTAGTAATAGTAATAAGCACAAATTTGAGTATTTATTTGAGTTTAAAAATCACAAGAGTGGCCAGTAAGTTACAATCATCCAGTGATAATATAACTATTATGCCTAAAACAATTATAAAATTGAGATATTCTGTATTTTTCCAAAAGAAATGAATCACTTTAAACAGAGATTTATGTGTGTGTGTGTTGTAGTTGGATGAGGAGAAAGCTCACGTTGAGGAGGTGTTGAGGAGAGGAGAGGAGGTGCTGCTGTCGGTTTCTGATGATGACAGAAGAGAGGACATCTGCCGGAAGCTCATACTGCTACAGACACGCTACAAGGTCTTGTCAATGTTTACATACAAGCTTGGTTCACGCCATCGTTTAGCGATGTGTATGGTGTATTGTACATGGTTTTGCAGTCATGTTATACCACGTTCATGACCATGTTGCAGTTGTTTACCAGTTTGCTCACAAATTGAATCAGTAGTGAACTTACAAAAGTCCTCAAGCAACTTGCATTTATTGGCTGTTCAAAGATGACCTCTAAATGTACAAATGCTGTTAAATCGTGTGTTCCTGTACCTCAATTAGCATAACATTGGGTTGGCAGTGCAGAGGTCACGGGAACACACAATCTGCTTAAAATGTATTGTAAGTCGCTTCGGGGAAAGTGTTTGCCAGATGCATAATGTCATGTAAATGCAAAGATATAGATGTTTATTTAAAGGTGGGCGTATCCTTCTCTCTCTGTAGGGGCTGCATATCTCCAGAACGGTTGTTGAATCTACGGTCGACTCATCGTCTTCACAGGGCTCTCCTCTGGATAAGAGGAGCACGGCTCTGTCTCCGTCTGACTATCTGCTGGACATTAATAAAGTTCTGCTGGCCATGGCCGACATCGAGCTACTGCTGAACTCCTCCGAGTTGAGCGGAGGACTCTTCGAGGATTTCTCCAGTCAGGAGGACACACTCAGGGTTAGAGAGACAGACAGAGACACTCTTACACAACTGAGATCAGTATACTACAACATGCAACACTACGACATACACAACCTGTCAAACGCTAAAGGTCATTTGTGTGAAATGTTTCTCGTTTTGTTATTTAAACTTTACCTTATACCATACAGAATACTGCAGTGGTTCTCAAACGTTTTCGAGCCCTCTTTGTGTAGACAAAAATAAAGCCTTAGGCCCTGGATTACAAACCAGGATTACGCCTTGGTCAATTTAGGCTATTTAAGTCTCTTTTATTAAAATACCCTAGAAAAAACATTTCTGATGCGTATCTTGAAACAAAACAATGGCACTGACTTATGTTAAGATATGTCAGGCCAAGCCATTTTCAGTTAAGAGCTTAAAATTCATTTTAGTATGGGACTAGTTTTGAGGCTTAACTTTATAATC
Organism: Barbatula barbatula; assembly: GCF_947034865.1. Lineage (NCBI taxonomy): Eukaryota > Metazoa > Chordata > Actinopteri > Cypriniformes > Nemacheilidae > Barbatula > Barbatula barbatula. Next base: position 14,731,867 of record NC_136780.1, read on the forward strand.
TAAAACTTAGAATTTTAATTAAAACAAAAATATATTTAAAAATAAGTATAATTTAAAATGGGACTCTGTCTCAATTAGATATTTGGGGGTAACCATTCCAATGGACTTGACAAATTTGTTTTCACTTAACTACCACCCCTTGAACAAAAAGATTAGGGATGACATAAGGAGATGGGATCTTCTACCTTTTTTTAACTTTGGATCACGAGTGGAATCTGTCAAGATGGTTGTCTTGCCGAAATTACTGTATCTCTTTCAGTCTCTTCCATTAGATATACCGGACCAACAATTTCAAGAGTGGGACAAGCATATTTCAAGGTTCATTTGGCAGGGACGAAGGCCAAGAATTAGATACCAGAGTTTACAATTGACAAAAATCAAGGGCGGGGTCGCTCTCCCATGCTTGAAAGACTACTATACAGCGGCTCAATTGAGGCCATTAGTATGCTGGTGCAACCCGGACTACTGTGCTAGATGGAAGGAGATTGAGAGTGCTATGTCAGAGGAATTTCCAATTCAGGCTGCAATTGGGGATAGGGACTTGTTGTACAATTTAAAAGAATTAGGAAACCCATGGATATGCTTGTCACTTAAGATATTGAGTAAAGTAATAGCTCAAAACAACTTGAAGGAGGAGGTAAAGGTCCTGAGATGGTGTGCATTTGATACCGATTTTTTGCCTAATAGATGGGACGCCAGATTTAAGAGATGGACATCGCAAGGTTTAACAGCATACAGCACATTTTTGCATAAGGGGACGATGAATAACTTTCAAAATCTGAAGAGGCAATTTGGCTTAGACAAGGACGATTTTTATAGATTCCTTCAGGTCAGGCATTATATGGACCATATGCAGAGGAGGTTTACTGGAGTAGGCTGGGATGATATTCTGGTAAAAGTGTTTATAGAGGCTTATCTGGCTGGCTCCAACCGGAAGCTCATTTCAAGAATATATAAGGGGTTACAACGAAGAAAAGTTGGTTCACGGTATATAAAGCAAAAATGGGAGCAGGAAGGAAACTTTGTTCTAAGGGAAGAAGATTGGGAGAACTTATGTGAGATACAGTGGAAAACTTCCAGTTCATCTTTATGGCGAGAGTTTTGCTGGAAAAACCTTATAAGGTTTTTCATTACCCCAGTTCAGAAGAAGCACTACTCCAGTTCCTCGGCATGTTGGAGACAATGTGGTTGCCAGGAAGCTAATCATTTTCACATTTTCTGGTCCTGTTCATTATTGATTCCATTTTGGCGGGAGGTGTATAAAGTTTTGCAAAGCATTTTTCAGATGGACATTCAATTTAAATTTGAGTCTTTATATTTAGGGGCCTTATCAACAGAAAATATTTCTTCTCATGTCAAATACTTATTTCAGATCTTAAGTGCCGCTAGTAGAAAAGCTATTACTAGAAGGTGGTTAAAAACAGGAAAACCTACCGTGGAGGAATGGTTTGACATTGTCTATGATATTTTTAAGATGGAAAGGATTACTTTTGCTTTGAGATTGCAACAGGGTGCTTTTTTGAAAAAATGGGAAAGATGGATAGCATATATCACTCCTTTACGCCCTTCATTTGTTTAAAGTGAATTTTGGTGTCTTATAATTTTTTTTTTTTTTTTTTTTTTTTTTTTAATTTTTTAAATTATTATTTTTTTTAATTTATTTACTTATTTTCTCTCTGTTTGCTTCTCCCTACTACCTCTCAGTAGAGGGCATTATAAGTTTTTGTGGTTTTTACCCCATTATGTTTGGTTTAGTTCTAGGTCAGATTTTACTATGTCTATTAATAAATATGCGTATGTAATGTAGCCTGAAGGCCTAATGGTCCCTGCTTACTTGGGTACTGTTAATCAAGCCTGTGATGCTATCCATGTTCTTATGGGCTATTAATGTACATCGGCAGAAGGCTTAATGAGAAGTTAGACTGGTATTTTCACTGATTGTAATGTATGGACCTGAAAATAAAAAATATTAAAAAAAAAAAAAAAAATATCATGCACATTTTATTAAATAAAATATTTGTTTTGTAAAGAAACAAAATTAAAGAAAAGTTTACTCAAGTGAAAAAAAAAAAAAAAAAAAAAAAAAAAAAAAAAATATTTAGTTTATACAATTGTGGAAATCAGTTCTTCTGGTTGGTGGGCTTATTTTATGAATGTTTGATAGAAAGCTAGTATAAAGTTCTAGATTAAAAGAAAATGACACAACATCTGTGGCTCCACTGGATCTATCTTGGGGCCGCCCGTAGTTTAAGAATCATTGGCATATTGGGTACATTGGTGCATTTGTTTTTCTTGTTTTACTTAGCCAGCTTGACATAGCAAATCTAAAATCAAAACATTACATTGAGATGCTTTCTCTAAAGCTTCTTACCAAAGTGAAATTTGTTATATACTGTACACATCAAAACGTTTTTGGACACTTACTCAATTATGTGTTCATATTTTTTCACATTTTAGAATATTAAAAAAACTCATCAAAATGATTAAATAAAACAGGGAACTATGGAAATGATGTTGTAACTACAAAAAATAAGTTCCCATCTATTCCTAGCTCTTATTGGCTTTACTTTCCTCAAAGCTAGTTTTGTCAAGAACTTTTTTTGTCCTCTAACAAATTAAAGACATTTAAGCATTTGTCTTTTTTTCAAGTATTTTCAACATAATGAGAAACTTTTAACTCAAGTGGCCACTTACTTTTGACAGGTAGCGTAAATTTGCCCATTAACACAAGATAAGTTTCTAAATGGTTCACGGTCCCTTACCAATAAGTAATTCAATAGAAACGGCAATTTTTCATTGAAATCAGTTGAGAAATGTAAATGGTATTGTGTTTATACATCTTATATATATATATAGATAGATATCTTTGCTCCCCCGTTCGTGTTCATTCGGCCGTCTTGCCCTCCTCAATATGGTGGCCTTGTTGACATGATTCTCCGGCTGATGTAGCATTTGTGCATGTCTTTGATCGTGACTATCGTAATTGTCATTATGATTATTTATTCAGTTAAAGGGGCAGAACTTCGTGTCCGATGGAAATAATAACCCTAAGCCAGCCCATATATTATACAGGGCGTTTTTTATCTCTCCTTCAATCTATTGTATAGTATCGTTTTTATTGTATTATTTATGTTCACGTGATGTTTACAGTGTACCGGTTTAAACTCCTGTCTGTGTTTGTAGGGTATAAAGGAGAATCTGGAGCAGTTCGGTGAGCAGGTTGAGTTGATTCATGAGCGTCAGCCCGATGTGATTGTGGAAGCTTCCAGACAAGAAATGACACAGATATCAGATTCTCTGACACAGCTGAACTCAGATTGGGATAGAGTAAACCGCATGTTCAGTCAGAGGAACGGGTGAGGATCGACGAGTCCCATCATTCCCATCTTTCTCTCCGCTCATATATTTTCGTTGTTGTATATGTCCTATGTACAGTATTTTCTTCTTCAGCTCTGTTCTGTTGATGTTGATCATCTAGATTTTGACGTGTGTGTGTCTCCAGGTGTTTCGATCAAGCCGTCGAGCAGTGGAGGCAGTTTCATTGTGACTTGAATGATCTTTCACAGTGGTTGAGCGACACTGAACAGGTGCTGGCCGACGGAACGGGACCCAACGGAGAACTGGATGTACAGCGTGCCCGTGCACAGCAACAGGTTAGACACGGGTCAGAGGTCACCGAGAGATATATAATGGGCTCTTGTCCATTCTCCAAGCTTTTGAGTAACTCCCACGCTCTTATATTTCTGTTTATTTACACATCGTTGTTGAATGCCCTGTGTGCTTGAAAAAATGATGGACAGACATAGATCCGCCTGTAAGATTTCCTACCGTACTCAGTCCGCAGTCCCCTGTTACAGTGGTATCTGTCAGATACTATGTACACAAGCACCCCCGACAAATCACTTACATCACTTTTAATGGAGTTCAGAGATGTCATCAGACAGGTGATCATTTGTTGTGCACATCAAAAAACAAGCCATTACTTCTAACATCAGAAAAGCAAGCGTTCATGCAGAAACACAGTTGTTATCATAATTATCTCGGTTTGTTTGATAAGACAATTTTCCCTGCATTTAACTTCAAACTCAAAAGATGAATGTGTTCATCAGACCCAGGGTTCGGCCAGGCTGAAAGCTTTCCAGAGGTTTGCTTTTGTGTTTAATTGTCTTCTGATGTTAGCGCTGTGTGTATGTGTGTGTAGTGTCTGAATGAGGGAGAGAAATTGTTCTAAAGTACAAATTAAGGTCGAACTCATTTGCTGGTCTCATTTGCATATGAAGAGACGTGGGGACTCGCTGTCTTTCAACTTAGTGTGTTAGACACACTCACAGGTCAACTGTCCATTAACCCCCCGGTGTGTGTGTGTGTAGGATCTGGAGGAGGGTTTGGCGTCTCATCAGTCTGTTGTGGCGATGTTGAGACGCTCTGGACAGCACATCATCGGCCAGTTGTCGTCACCTGACAGCTTGTTACTTCAGGAGAAACTGGACGCTTTGAGACATCGCTGGATAAATGTCCAGAGACAAGTGTCTGACCGCCAGCGCAGGTCACCATGACAACAACACACCCACTGCAATTTATAAAATAACCTGTAAAGAGCATTGCCTTAAATAACCTTCAGGGGATGTTGGATAAAGATTCTCTATTGGTTAAAATCTTCGAACAACATTCTGGGAACCGAAAATCTAGAGAAAACGTTCCCAGGATTCTCTTACGACGTTCTTATTTGGTTCTCAACAGGGAAAACGTTACAGGAACGTTCTGTGTTGGCTGGGATAGTAAATACAAAAGCATTCTTAACGGCTGTTGTTTTGCTCGCGTAGGTTGATGTGTGGAGATCCAGATGTGATGGAGGTGATTCAGAGGACCGCTGGTTTGGCTCAGTGGCTGGAACAGACGGAGGTTGCCGTGGCGACGTTGCCTGTGTCTGCCACTGACACGAGCCTCAAGGAGCTCAAGGTTTGACAAGCATGACACAGACCACCGCATGTTAGTGTTGGGGAAACTGCTTTGAATATGCTTGCCATGATATAAGATAAATAAAGTCACACTATTATAAAATAAAAGGAATGGTTTGTGCTCATTGCAAACACCTCACACTTGATCTGTCCGCGTATCTCAGGCTGTGACGGAGGAGATGAATGTTCAGAATGAGACTTTATCCTGGCTGAATAAGAGCGGCTCTCACATCCTGTCTAACTCCAGTCTGACCGCTCACGACCGAGACGCTCATGTCAATAAACTACGCCAGATAAACATCAGCTGGAGTCAAGTATGCTCGTCTGTCTCTCTGCCTGTCTGTCTGATCCTCCGTCTCCCTGCCTGTCTGTCTCTTTCTTTTTCCTCTGGATATTTAGACAGATAAGATGGACAAACAGACAGTTTTCTGTTCGTCTTTTGGTCTGTCTTTCTTTTTGTTTATCTGGCTGCCCTTGTGATACAAATTTAATGGTGGAAATTTCAATGCACATACAATTTCATCAAGTAAAATAGAAATTCACCTAAAGCATTTTACACGGAAAGAACTTATCATCTGTAGTCAGAGTTGACAGCCGCTTCATGAGAATATCAGGATGAAAACAAGTGTGTCGTTGTGTGTGTCTATAGGTGAGCCGTGAATTGCTTGATAAGGTGCGTGAGGCGGAGGGCCGTCTGCAAGGACACACACAGGTCCAGGACGAGAGCAGACTGATGTCACACGGTCATTTCCAGGAGCGCATGTGCAGGCTGAGTGACTGGGTGTACATCACCATTCAGTCCCTAAGCGACGTCACACCTACTGAGAGACAGGTCGGTCCTTAACTTTGTAGAGTTGGGTTTAAAGAAATATTTCATAATTTATGAAGATTCAGTGCGATTTATCAGTCTGAATGCTTTTGTTTTACACAATGAAAGTAGATCGTGATCTTTAATGTGATTCTCTGAACAAGAACCATGCTATGTTTTCGTGTGTGTGTGTAGGTTCTGGAAGGGTCCATGCGAGAGCAGAAGAGAGAGCTTGAGGAGCTGTTGTCTTACTCTATTGAGCTCCAGAGGAAACAGCTGCTTTCACCACAGGAAAAGGTTTCATTTGCTCAACAACCAGTTTGCATCCGTGTTGTCCATTTTACGTTTTTATCTGAATGCTTGCGTGCCCTTTTAATCAAATCTAAAGAACGGCTGTCAAGATGCTGTTTAGAGGAATTCTAGTCTTTGAAGAGCTATGCTGGTGACCTGTTTTATTCTTAAACGTTTGCTTTAAGGTCACTGGTACTGTGAAGGACGCAGCCATGACCACACGTACTTGAAACGTGTTTTGTGTGTGTGTGCAGGTTCAAATTGAAAAGCTAGCTACAGATTGGAAAGCTCTGGACGTCAATTTGAAGGAGACGCCAACACAGCCTCTGTCGCCGTGGACACAACAGGTCACCCAGCAACATTTCACAGGTGTGTGCAGGTTAAACAGACACTCTGAGACATACACACTTCCTCGTGCTGTCTAGAAGGAGGTGGTAAACATGCCTTGTTGTGCCCGTGCCACAGCGAACGTACCGTCTGCAGTTCACATGGTCAGCCTGATGAGCGAGGAGCGTCATCACAGCCCGGAGCTGGTGGGTCCGACTGATCTCAACCAGACAGCTACAGAGCTGGCAGACTGGCTTCTCCTCATCCACCAGATGCTCAAATCCAACATCGTCACGGTGGGAGACAAAGACGAGATCCACACCACCATAAGCCGCCTACAGGTCAGAAAGCGTGCGGAGTCCGTCAGAGTGATGAAAGCGGATGTGTTTGTGCCATTGAGTGGCTAATGGTACTAGATTAACAAAGTCCTGTGAGCCTGACAGAATGGCTCTGTTGAGCTACATGCAGGACTGAGGGTCACAAAAACAAAAGTCCATTACCTCGAGTGATTAATACAAGTTGACATTCACCCCAATTCAGTTTCTGTGTTTGGAATAATTAATGACTAAATGATGAAACAGACAAACTTTGATAGCCATTGAATGGAAAAGACGTGTGTGGTGTTGGGGATTAATCAACCAGAAAAAGGGCTCTTAGATTTTGGAAGGATAATAATGTTAATATAATTCCCATTTCCCCTGTTTATTTAATATTTGCCGTTTGTGTGCAGGTGACTAAAGGCGATCTGGAGCAGAGACATCCTCAGCTGGAGGACATCATCACTCTGGCTCAGAACATCAAGAACAAAACCTCCAACCTTGATGTGCGAACCTCCATTTCTGAGAAATGTGAGCATGTTCATCATCATCGTCATCATCATTATTCTGGGATAGTTGACCCAAAAATAAAAACTCTGTCATATTTTACTATATAAATTCCTTTTGTTTCCGTTGAACACAAAAGCAGATATTTTAAAGAATGTGGGAAACTATTGACTACCCTAGTGGGTTTTTTTCTCTACTATTGTAGTCAATAGCACTTTAAAAAAGGAATTAGTCACAGTTACTAGTTACTTCTCACAAATTGTAATTGAGTTAGTAACTGAGTTAAATCATCGTAAAAGTAACTAACTACAGGGAATGTAACTATTCCGTTACCTTTTAAGAAATGTTCAAATATGTCGAATAACTTGGATGCCCCAATAATAAATATCTTAAATTAATCAAATGGAAACTAAATAGTATAAAACATTGTACACTTATCTACACTATTTTAATGTTGCTGCGGGTCAATATGTATCAATATATTATTATTTTAAATGTTGAAAATATTATCATTGCTATACTGGAACAATAAAACACCATAGAATAGTTTTTTTACTTTTTATTGCACAGACCGCAACTGGTTAACAAATAAGTCAAAATAAATGATGCTTCGAAAGACATCACAACTGCTAGACATACTGTACTTATTTGTCGTAGTTTCCTACAAAAGTAAACAGTTTACTAACGAGAAGTGCATACTTTATAGTGCATTTTAGGAGATGAAATATTTAATTACTCGCAATCCATTTAAAAAGACAAATGCTGCGTACCAATCCGCATACTATCCGTCCTAGATAGTATTCGAATGTAGAATAGTATGACCCAAATCGTAGTGTGTTGAAAGGAGTATTCCAAAGATTCCCAGGTTGTCCACTACTTCCGGTATAAATTCGAAGTGCAAAATGATGCACACTGTAACGGCTGATATTACCCACAACTCATCGCGAGTAGGCGGAGTTTAGTGACCCTCCACTGCATTAATAAATGATACAACTGATGCGTCACTAAATTAACAAATGTAAGAATACATCCACATTACACACAAAATAATGAATGAATAAATACCGTAATGAAAAGAACAGCTGTATTTTGATGTATGTGACAGTTATTAGCCACAATGTTGTCTAGGTGACCATGTCCATTTCTGCCTTCTGTTAGTATGTTCCAGTACGTGCATATTGTTTTGCTACACACTAAAATGTATATACTTTCACATTAAAAAACAGTACATACTTTTGGTTCACAGTATAAGTAAGCGAATTGGGACACATGTGCTCTTCTACACATTGCCATGACATAAAGGTAGAAAGTAAACAATCGCACGCACAGGCTTTAGAACATGGATGTATACGTTCTAAGCATGTGGGTGGATAGGCAGCATTTGGAAAACACTTGAAAATGGCTTGACGCTAATGTGGTCGAAGACCGTTTTCATATGGAAACTTAGAAGACCTTGGTGTACTGTTCGGAAACGGTGTTGTCACGTGGGAAACAATAATTTGTTGTATTACTCGTTTTGAAAAAACTAACACCGTTATCCCCGTCACTGGTCAATAGTGCCCAAGAACCCCTTGGTTACAAACCTTCTTCAAAATATCTTCTTTTGCGTTCATCACAAAAATAAACGTATACAGGTTTGGAACAACTTGAGAGCGAGTTAATGATGACAGAATTTTCATTTGTGGGTGAACTGTTCCTTTAAGGCCGATTTACATCACTAACAAGAACTACAGTAAATTAGCATCCACACCAAACAGAGTCTTTTATATACAAATAGATTTTGATTGGCTGTCAATATCTGGAAAGACAAAACACTGGAAGTGATCCCAACAATATTGTTCTTGTGTATTGTTATTGTTATAGATGTTTTGTGGACGGTTCTATATGCTAAAATGTAGAAATTTGCCCTTATAGTTTTCCTTTAGTTCTTGGTCTGAACTCGGTTTTTATCTTTGCCTTAATATTGGTTTTATTTTTAATCTTAGCTTAAATACTGGTATTGTTCTTGGTCAATTTATTGTAGTCTGAGTTTTAGCCTTCATTTAATTATAGGCTTAAGTTAACATTGCTCTTACTCTTGCATGATTCTATAGGTTTTACCGTCTTTTATCATTATTGCTTGAGAGACCCTAGTGAGATCAAGGGTAAAGCCATGACACCTGTGCTACATAAACAGGATTGTATGTATGCTATTTGTTCTAGTTGTCTTTGGCCACCGTCTTAAGGTCTTTGCACTCAATGTGCAATGGCCTTTAGTCTTTATTCTGAATTGTATCTGCATTACATGAATCTATTCCCAATTACTGTCCCTTTAGATTATTTATATTTCGTGTATTATTCCAATTATGTTATTCAGTTCAATTGTTGTCAGTACCAGCGCTCTGATAAATAGACAATTTCAAATTCCATTTTATTTTTGTAAACTGTGAACAACATGTTTACGGGGAGAGGAACCGTTTCAATGAATGAGGGCGTGGACGGCATCTCTTTTGAGGGAAAGTGAAATTCATTCATTTTTCCTGCTGTGTGTTCAGTGGAGAAGGTCCGCAGCCAATGGGACAGCACACAGAACGGCATGGAGGCGCGGCTTCAGGAGCTCGATCGTATTATCGGCCACAGCGACCAATGGGAGGAGCTGAGACGAAAGGCAAAGGCTCTAATTGGTCAAAGCGAGATGCGTTTGCATAACTTGCAGCAGTTGAGCAGAGAGCCGCTCACGAAACAGATCAGCGACAACAAGGTGAGACCTATGACCTCTGAATGACCCAAGATCACTTACGCACATGAATTTCTCTCACTTGTGTTTGCATTGATCGCTGTAAATAATTTGAGAATGTTATAGTATTTTTGTCTTGAAAAAATCCTGTGTTGTTTTTGCATACAATTGTGTTCAATTTTTCACAATGAAACATGCTTTCGTCATTTTAAATTGCTATATAGGTGTAATTTATTTTAATTTTATTTCTAGGTTTCATTTAGTTTTTAATTATTTCCATTTAAATCATTTTTGTGCTGTAACTATATTATTATTTGATTATTGCCGAGACAACATTTCCAGTTTTGGATGATGAAAATGAGTGCAGGATGCCTGCTGTCAGTGTGGACGACACGTGCACTATTGAAACTGACCTGTAGGGGGTGCTAGAGTCATAATTTCATTCACTTACTGTTTGGTTACATATTTCTGTTGTACAGAATACGAGGAGATTTGGTCATGGGAATATGTTCTATCATCAGTTTTAGAATTGATTTGTCTTGATTGCTTTTGTTAAATTCACAGCAGTTTCCACCCCTAAATCCAGGCTCACTTTAAAATGCCTTCTGTGACACATAACACCGGACACTTTTACCTGAAGTGACTCTACGTGCGTTCTCATTATTGACCTTTTGTTGTGCTCTTTGAGATTGCGTCTGTATTTATCGATCTGTTTCTTGCTCTTCAGGTGTTTCTGCAGGAGCTCGGTCGAGGACAGGAAAGCGTGACTTCCTTTAATGACTTGTCCAAACAGTTGCTGCAGGAATATGCCTCCGATGACACGCGCAAGGTCAAAGAGGTCATGGACAAACTCAACAATTCCTGGAAAAACATCAACAACAGGTTTATGTGCACACACGCTCATATATGCGCACAAAAAAACCTGTGAACAAAACCGTGACCTCGGACACAAATATGTCTTGGTTTGATTAGTGACCTTGAAATATTTGGTAACACTTTATTTTACATTCAAAATAATACATTAATATAACTGTAACTATCGATGGCTCTTTGTATAAAAAGTCTGTATTAACTTTTAATTACGAATTCAACTTAATTAACATTAAACTAATCAAACAGCTTATTTACGACAGTAAATTTAAACTTTTCTGTTTCTTTCATTTATGGTTTGAAATTCAAAAAGTTTTACTAAAAGTGATCTCACTGCAAAAACTTTTTGGATGAATTCGTATGATGTCGATCGCAAAAAAGCGCATGATGATTAGACCAAAATAAGCAAGAATGAAGTTCATACTATCATATTTGGAAAGGTGGTCCTCGGAAATGTTTAAACAGTCCTTGGTGGGCCATGAGTTGCAAAAGGTTGAGAACCCCTGACATAGATCCCTCCCGCCGAAACGACAAGTTGTCTTCTTCGGTGACTTTGTGCATGTCATCGCATGTCTGATAAATGTTTCCCTCATGCCTTGACAATCACAAAACCATAACATTTAGTGCCTGCGGCTGTCTAAAGACGCTTTCTGCCACAGAGACAGCAGTAAAAACTGAATTTGATGAATGAATCTGAGCTGAAAGTGTGGTTTTATAACGCTGTGTTAATCTGGTTTTGGTTATCAGGGCGTCGGACCGCCAAACAGCTTTAGATTCGGACTTAAAGACTCTACAGGCGTCTCTTCGAGAGTTGGAGTCTTTCCTTAAATGGCTGCAGGAAGCAGAGACCACCGTTAATGTGTTGTCCGATGCCGCCCAGAGGGAGGGGCTGTCCCAGGACTCCGCCCACATCAAGGAACTGAAAGGTCAACTCGCGGTAAGTGCTTCGTTTAGAGCTAATCTCATGGAACCAGGGTTCCGACTGTTTGCGTACGGTTTTATTTGCCTCGAAGGATCATCCGACCAGGAGCTGCAAAACGTTTTTAGTAACGATTTACACAGAAAATACAATCAGGCTTTGTCATGAAGAACATCAAGTCTTTGCAGACTCAGAAAAGATAAATAGAGATTTTTAAAAATGAAACGCTCACAAGCAAAGCAGAAAGTTTTGCCAATAACTAGTTTACTTGCTCTTTACTTCCAATATTTTGCAGACTCCCTCAATTATTTCATACGTGCCCGGCCCCTAGAAGTTCCATAATGCCAGCCAATCAGATAGAAGCTTGTCATATTCAGCTGGCACTAGCTATTTTTGTGTCAAGTAGCTGGAGCCGACTGAAGGCTAATCTGGGACACGCGATGGCGCAAGTGTGCGTGAGCGAGATTCAATTATGTGGCAGTCAGTCCTCATAAGTTTCTCTGTCAGCCACAGCATACATGTAATCAAGGTGTAGATCGGTTCAGTTGAGAAAGAGCGGATCTTTCTTTCCTTCGTCCTTTCCCTCCCAGATCTTCGTCTCTGCTTGTCCTGTGAGATTCATACGTCACAGTTTGAGCTTTTTATCTGCTGTCCCCTCTGATCACGACTGGGCTGAGTATACCTATGTGTCTCTGACTGTCCGCTGTAAGACTCATCCTGGAAACCTGGACCCAACTCAAATGCATCTCGATGCGCTACAGTAGAATACGTGTCATTCTGTGCACTTATTTAAGAAACCGATTCAATAGTCGCGAGTGCCTACAGCTGGTCAAATCATGTGCTTCTCGAATTATGATGTCATCTTTTGAGCGTGCTTTTGCCACTTTGTGAACAACAAAGTAAACCTAGTGTAATGTGCATTAAAAATGTCAAACTGCAGCATTCACGCTTCACATAAACTATTGTCCATGGATATTTATGACTAATATCATTATTATATTGGTATTATAGGCTTAATCTTTCTTCATTTGCCTAAACATCTGTTGAATTCTGTAGTAATTCAATCACTGTTAGTTGCTTCAAAGCATTCAATTATCCAGCGTCATTATAAATTTGATTAAAAAATGTCCCTTTGTAAATTTCCCTAATTTCCCAAGTTTATCTATTAAAATATCCAGATTAATAAAAAAGGCTTTGGTTTTTTGTGAAGTTACATTCATATGTTCAATAATCTTTATTCATTGCCTAGTGAAGATCTACAAGCGGATCTAAATGTCAACAGAAAAACTTGAGATGAACATGAAAACTTAAGTCCAAATGACATGATTCTGGATGCTAGTGATTCAGTTCATTGAATTCCAATCACCTCGACTGCTGACAGCTCCTTAAAAAAAGCCATTTTACGCAGTTTCATATTTGTGTTTTAACACAACAAGATATGCATTTTTAATCCAAAAAGACTCGACATTGGATTGAAATGTTTTGTTGTTTTGTTGTGTTGTTATCAAGGTAACATTCCAGTTATCAAATGAAGTGCCATTGATGCATGTTTTTATGTGTATGTCATAGTGCTCACTTCAAGTGCTCTGTACTCTATAGCATAATGATGTTCACTTTCCAAAGAAATGTAGTCTTAAAAAGGACACATTATGAGTATAAACACTCTTTCACCGTGGTCGAATCACTTTATTCAGACAGATTTGGGCTTGTTTGCGTCTTCGGTTTATCTTCTTAGTTTTCTTTTTAGTAATTCCAGACATGCCATTTTGTCTGCGCTCATGTTTTTCAAGTCCGCGTTCAGTTAGACGGATTTATTTACAGGCAGCGTGTTTGTAATGTCACCGTCAATGCAGATGACTTGCGTGTTATGATCTCGGCTGATGTCTGTGTTTTGTTCGACGTCAAAGACTGACGTGAAAGAAAGGGACGTATAGATGTCTTTATAATGTCACTCTTGCTTCTTGAAATGCTTTTGCATTTCGCTCCCATCGAGAACCACTCGCCTATTACTTCCATCACAATACAATTCAAGTGCGTTGACGTAACAATGCCTCAGTGTCATGAAGACATCAAACAAGAAAAATCTTTCTTTGTAATTGTCACAGTTTATAATGTATCTGTTTATTTTAGTGCTATTTTCAGTTTAGAGGCAACATTTCAATTTTCCATTTAGTTTGTTTTTCCAAAAATGTTTTGGTCAATATTTGATTTGATTTCAATGAACATTCTTGAATTTGACATTTTTCTAAGCTTAAATAACCTTGCTTTTATCTGATGTATTGTTGCGCTGAACAGTTTATTTAACATGAAAACGTTGATGTCGGGCTTAATTGGAATGTGAAGAGTTGCCTGCCGGGGTTTAATGATGTCAACGGTCTTGCAATTTCATGAAAGACATTATATCTTTAGTATAATGTGCAATAAAAAAATACATTTACATTAATGTATTTGGCAGACGCTTTTATCCAAAGTGTGTTCACTGGGATTCGAACCCGCGACTTTTGCGCTGCGAGCGTAGTGATCTTCCAGTTGACGTACAGGAACACCAGAGGATTCATTTAATTTGTAATTGATGTAAATATTTGTAATACGTGTCATCGTAAGCAAGAACATTACCGCTCTGATCTGTCCCCGCTCGTGTCTCGAATGCATCTCACTGCTCCATTTCTGTCTGTCTCTCAGGAGACGTGCTCATTTTCAGTAAGTGTGTCAGCCTCATTCATTCCCTTTCTGAATTTTCTCTCTCTGTCTCTCTCTCTCTCTCTCTCTCTCCCGTCGTCTTGCTTTAGGGGCTCCGCCGGAGTTTCTCCCGTCCGTTACGTGGTCCCTTCTCTCTACCCCCTCCCTCCCTCGGTCAGTCTGTTTCTTCAGTTTTGCGTTATCCTCTCTCTGTGAGTCTTGTTTACGGCTGGCGAGGAGAGCGCTCATTACCGCCGCGCTCCAGTCTCCTCATCTGAGCGCGAGCGAGTGTGTGTGCGGGACATGTTTGTCAGGGCTCGTCGCATTTCTCTCGGCTGGTGGTGGGGGAGATGCGAGCGCGTGTGAGCGTGTGGAGGAGAGGATGCGCGCTCTCAGACGCTGGCAGTCGTGTGCAGGCATAGTTAAGATGATGGCTGTAGTTCGGACGTCTCTGCAGAAAGTGGTGGTCTTCTTACACCGGCTCCAGAGAATGGCCATATCATCACCGCGATACCAGAAACTGTGCAAGGTCAGTCCCGTCCGCACTCTCGCCGTTCTGTGTTTGTTGGACTTTACGGTAGTTTGGTTTATCAGGATGAAGTTCAGGTTAATGGTTTATCCAAACAGTTTATGTGCGTTCTTTGTAGGATTTGTTTGCATTTTTTGTTGTTGTTTTTGGTAAACTCCTTTTGATGGCGTTATGTTGTTCTTCGCTTTGAAGGAAGGACTGTTGTTGTGTATGTTTGTGTATTTGCAATAACAAACAAGTTTAACGTTTTTTCAGATGTTGTGGAGAAAACTTGTTCAAACCACACAT
The DNA here is from genome assembly GCF_947034865.1 of Barbatula barbatula. Taxonomy (NCBI): domain Eukaryota; kingdom Metazoa; phylum Chordata; class Actinopteri; order Cypriniformes; family Nemacheilidae; genus Barbatula; species Barbatula barbatula. Next base: position 14,747,076 of record NC_136780.1, read on the forward strand.
GAGTGAGATTTGAAAGAAATGGTGTGTAAAGTTTGATGCGATATGTGGCGGGTTTTATGTTGTTTACTATTTAAGAGGAAGACACGTTTTAATAACGTTTAATAGATGTTGTTGTGATGTTTCACAGAATTGATAAGACTTGTGTTAATAATATGGGATATGTGTGTTGCTGTTTTTAGCTGTCAACAGTAGGAACTGTGACCAGTCATCCTTTGAACGTGTGTGATAAAGATTAGGCAAAGCAACAGCTGCTTCCATATTCAGAATTTTGCTGAAATCCTCGTAGAATATACGACCACACACACACATTTCTCAGTCACCAACCGCTGAGAGACAAATAGCTTCTCTAACAATATCAAACTCATCTTTGTGTGTGTTTATTAAAGAAGCGGTAGCACGTGGCAGTGTGTTTGTAAGTGAGAGAGGCTGTGTGTCATGGTAAGATCCGTTCCCGCATCTGTGCTGTAAAGGGGTCGTATTCACACACTTCTGTAGTTTCGTTTGAAGTGCTCTTAGAATGTTGGTCAAGGTTTCTTCCACCGAGCGCGAGCATTTGCCACCCTGACAATTTACTGCCGTTTTCCTGATGCGTCTACCTGCAAGACTCTGTGTGCAAATGACCTCGCTTGAGTAGAAAACATACACGGACCGCCAAATGTCAAACTGATGTTTATCGGGGACGGGTCAAAGTGATGAATATTGAATAGCTGTCGATGTACAAAAAGGGGAGGTCGTAAGTTAAGGAGGTCACGGTTGTAGTTAGGATTTCTGAAGAAGCGTTTATTGTAGGTTGGTCACGTTGCACACTAAACAGACCGAAAAGTGATAAAACACTTGAATTATTTGAGTTACGCTAGTCTGGAAAGAACATTAGGAGTCAAATCAGAGTAAGCTGCTCAGCATGAAACATATCATGAAAAGCATGAAATGAATACAATCCTAGGGAAGTAGCCGGAGGTTAAAGGAGTAGTTCACTATAAAATCGAAATGTCATGATAATTCGTTCACCCACATGTCGTCCTTTTGAGGAAAGGGTTCTTATCCTTATATCTATGTTTAAAAAAGGATTTTTTTTTTCGTTTTCTTGGAAAGTGAGCAATCGTTTTGCTAGACAACACCCTTATTCATCGGCTGGTGTCGTCTGGAGCCTTTTGAAGCTGCGATGAAACTGAACTTTGGATCTTAACCAACAGCCCCCCGTTGAAGTGCATTACATGGATAAGAACCGGGAAAGCTTTCCTCAAAAGCCTCGATTTGTTTTCAACAGAAGAAAGAAACATATGACGGCTTGTGTGACATGTGGGTGAGCGAATTATCATGAACATTTTATTTTATAGCAAACTACCCCTTTAAGTGAGCTGGTCGAAAGATGAAACGGCGTGGCAGTGGGAATCTTTAGTCTCTGAGGGATTTGCTTTCGATTCGGTTTTAAAGTGATTCTTGATTCATGTGTCAGTTTTTCAGCAGCCGTGCAAGCCGAGGTAAGTGAAGACGACTCTGTGTCGGAAGATACCTGAAATCTGTGCTCTGATCTGTATCAGAAGCAACCGGGGATTTTACTGTAAATGCCACATCAAAGCGACTTTAAACTTTGCGGTTGTGAATCGGTTCGTGCCAATTTCTCTGTGATATATTGCATATGAGAATCGTGATTTATGTGCAAATATGTTTTAAAAATAAGAATTCATGACAGAATATTGGCTGACTTTGGGATGTTATACAGTAAAGCTTATTCAGCCGTTTTGTGCTTGACTTCCAAACGTATCTGAAAGCTCTCACGCATGTTTTTTTACACAATGCATGTTCAGTTCTTCCTCTGCACTTCAAACTCGTTTGACGTACATTGTCGCAAGGGCAATTGGTTTTCTGTTCGAAATTGTTCAAAAAATCTTCTTTTGTGTTCTGCAGAAGGAAGAAAGTCATACAGGTATGAAATGACAAGATGCTCTTACGTAAAAAAATGACAGAATGTGTCATTTTTACACCGCTAGCAAAGTCATCCCTGTGTCTACACCTCAGGAGGTTTAATTACTGCTGAAATCAAGGTGACTAACAGAAATCCAGGGAAGGAGTCACAGCCCCCAGGTCGAGAGACCCCGCACTGGATTACAGACAATCTTAATAACGCCCTCGAGTCTCAGCCCGATGCGTCACTCGTCTGATTGGCTCATTTATCCTGTGTGTGAAATCCTTCAGATAAGAAGCACACACTCCAGGAGCATTTAACCTCTCCTGGGTCAACTCTCCCCTGAGGAAAAGAAGTTAGTCCTCGCTCGATTAAACGGCCGTGAGCCAGATGGAGGCGGTGCGGTGATCGTTTAAGCATTCCTGGGCGGCACTGCTGGCTCTGCACCCTTGGGAAGGCATCAGTCATTCTGCACTCTCCTCTGGGAGGAATCCATCTTTTGGAGATGGCCTGAGCCTCCCTGGGCCTGTTCCCCCGCACCGCCGCCTTATGAGTGTGATGAATTAGTCCTGCTTGGACTGAGCCACAAGTGTGTGCAGGTGTGATTGTGCCTCTGCCGATACAATTCCAGCCTTTCTCTGCCTGCACATGCTGAAAATGAACAGTAATCTGTTATTCAACAAGTAGATTGCTTACTGTACGCTGATACACGATGTTGAGCTTATAAGGATTTATAACGTTGTAGCTGTCGGGCACGATTTTGTTGATAATGTCAGTTTGAAACCATTCAATCTACGTAAAGAGAAGTACGTCAAGTAACCGGAAGTAACCTGCAATTTTATGTTTCACACAGAGGTGGCGATAAAGAGGCAAACATGAATTCCTTTTTTATGAGTGTGTTGAAACTAAAAGGACACACACTTTTCTGTACAGTAATACAGTGATGTCATTGAAGGAAAGCGTTTGAATGCAATAATATAAAGCTTGTATTTTTGACACGTTTAAAAAAGTAAAAAAAAAAATTTTATATGATTGCATACTATATGGCTTGTTGCGATAGTCTGTGGCACCGGTGATACGCGGTGTCCACCCGCCAACGGCTTACATCACTTACATCACCGACCCCAACCGTCATTTAGCATTTTTATAGTAATAAATCACTTAGTTCAGTTAAACTTAGTTCGGCTGCTGCATTCAGCGTAAGCGGAAACAAGTGTCGCAGCAAACATAGCTTTTCGTTACATATTCCCATTCTTATTCATTTGTTTTTTGCACAGTGTGTGCCGTGCTGTCTGGTTTTGTTGATATAGGTAACTTATTTAACGTAAAGGTTTTTTATTTTGTTTCTTATTTATTTGCATGATGTGTGTCGTGATTATTCGTTTTGTAAAAGGCAACCTATCTGACGTTAAGGATTTTCATATTTCGTATCTTATTTTATTGCATAGTCTGTGCAGTGGTTATTGTTTTGTACGGTCTGTGTTTAATATAAACAAATGTCATCGTACTTTTTTGTAGTTTTGTGTTTTTATTGAGAAAAGATTTTGACCCACAAATAATTCAAGCAACTGCCGTTCCCAAATTGCCGCTAATTCAAAACAAAGTAAAATGGCCGCATCTTCGACAACCCCACAGCAAACCCCTCACCTCCCGGTGTCACCGGTACTACCTGTGTTTTTGACATGTTGATTAAACGGTGGAAAAATGTCATCACCGCCACATTCCTAATACTGGATATTATCGGATAAATTTCGGTAAAGAAAATAATTTTTTGATGGAACTTCAGGGGATAAATCAAAGTAATGCTAATTTGTTCAAACACTCAAGGTTTGAGTAGACATTTTATACATGCAGTACATTAGGTTAAAATACTCCAACAGAACATTATTTAACCGACTGAAGTGCAGAAGTTCTGGGGAAGTTGCTTGGTTACAGTTAGACCGTTACATAACGTATTCTCGCATTTACATTTTATTGAAATGTTGCAGAAAATGTGCCTATTACCTGAAAGATGTCACGGACGTTCCCTTGTGTCCGTGACAGCACAAGATTGAGTTGGTTTGGGAAAGTAAGTTCCCGAAGATCAACTCTTACAGTTGTTCATGAATTTGAACTATTTTGTGAACAAACCCACTAAGTCTGGTTAAGTCTTCAGTGTGTGAAAGCAAACAAAAGCAGTAGCTGGTTCAGCAATCATGGAAGTTCGTTCGATGTTTTGCTTAATTCAGTGAAAATGTCCTCACCGTTCCATCAGCCAGACGTGCAGTTCTGACCCCCGGCCGCTCGCTGCTGTTCTCCGGCGTGGTGACCCTGCCGTGGGTTTAGAGGGTTGAAGATCGTTTCACACAGTCGCACTAGTCAGTGTTTTCCTCTTTCACAATAAAACTCCCGTCTTTTCATCTCCAGTGCGCACACACTCTGAGTCACGGCTCTCACTTGATGCACATTTGCACTGTTGTCCATTGCAAAGATGCTACATGAGTGTGTGTGAATGTAGATTGAAATGTGTGCCTGAGTAGACGGACATCGAGATTAATCTGAATTTATGAGCCAGGTCATCAAAAATTGCCACATTTTAGGAACAAGAGGTGTATGCGCTGGCTATAAATCTCTCCTGACATTGCTTGATATATCGTCTGTCCTTGGACTGAGATGTCTGGTCTGAAACGTCATCTCCTGGCCGGTAAACTATATTGACAGCAATCACTTGTTGTTGTTGTTGTTGTTGGTGTTTAATCTCTTCGTCTGTGTGTAATTTTCTCAGCAGGCGATCAATAAAGGTCTGTCTGAGACGTCTTCATATACATACATGCTGCCCGGCCTCTCCCGCACTGATCGATACGGCCCACTCTCGCGAACAAAGACCCACATCTCCATTCATCTGTCTCTTTCAGTGCAATCCTTCGCTGTGGGGTGGTAGTCAAGGCGTGACGCCTAAAGGAATGATGGCTTTCCTCATCTCACCCGTTTGTTTCGCCGTTCTGTCCATGCAGACAGCGGCTCTTTCATCATTCTGCCGCTCTCTACATGGTCACGTCTCGTCTTTTCTATCCACGTTTTTTCTCGCTTCGTTTGTTGCTTTGTCCGCATTGGTCTCTTCACATTTTTTCTTGTCTTGTTTCGTTTGTTCTTATCTGGATTTTCTTTTCACGTTTTTTTTTCTCTGTTCACTTTGTCTAGTTTTGTCTAGTCTATTTTTTTCCTCATTTCTCTTCCCCTCACATATCGTCCTTTTAAAATAACTCTGTGTGGACTTCATCGTTGAGGACCGATGCTTTTTCTAAGAGCAAAACATTCCCAGAGTGTGGCTAAAATCCTGCCTTCCGGTGTGAGTCAGTGAAATGAGTCGGCATCCATCTCTACTCCGGCCAGCGCTTTCAGCTTTTGCTGCTGGACTGTCAGAGAATAAAACAAATAAAAACACCAGAAGATTTATTATTGGACTGCGTGTGTGATGACTGTAGATAAATACAGAGGCAGTTTTCTTCTAGGCACAGAACCAGGACTAAAGTCACTTAAGACGGATAAATATCTTCCTGGACCTGATCAATTATTTATATACAAGAGAGAACAATGAAGTGAGACACTGCACACATATATATCTAGATGAAAGTTCCCCTGTTGTTTGACGGGCACAGGCGCGTTCCGCTGGGAATGAATGTCAGGACTGCTAAACAGATCGTATCAAAGATGGGAATGACCAGTCAGCTTGCTTTCTTGTGGCTGTTGATCAGATATCGATTACATATCGATCTTCCAACACAAAGCTTCCAAGAGTTCTTCAGTTAAAATGAGGATGTTGGAGCTGCTGGATCATTCACACACCTGTCAGGTTGTTAGTTTGGTCTGCAAAGCCTCATAAATCTGGGAGATTAAAAGCTTTGTTTAAAATGAATGAACTGTGTGACAGTGTCACCGAGGCCGGGAAAAGAGCGATGTGCTGCTTTTGCTTTAGTCTAATCTAGCTCTGTTAACCTTTAACACTGACTACCTGCTGCCTGTACAGACTCCAGCTCAAACTCTTCTGACTTTAGATCTGCTGACTCTGCATCAATCTTGTTCTCATTTTTCCATCTCAAACTTTGCCTTTGCAGAGGCTGTTTCAAACTTCATATTGCTACTGACTCTGTTTCTTACTCTGTCCATGATTGATCTATATCTCCCTCTATTTATGATGCTCCGTCTCCGACTCAACCTCTACTGACTCTTTTTCTTTCTCTACCTGTGATTGATCTCTGGTGTCTTTCACTTAGGGATTCACACAGAACGTGTTTTAACATTCCAATGCGCTACTTTTCCATTGTTTTTCTATGTAAACACGCATTTGACAGACGTGCAGGAACGTTACCGTGGCTCTTTTAAGACAACGTGTTAAATTCAAACAATTTGAGCGCTGCTCATAAATGTCAGTTCCAAAGCAGCACAGATGAATTTTGGGGGCGGGGCAAGTGTTGCGAACTTCTGTTTATAGTAGCAAGTTGGCATAATATGGAAACTTGCCGGAGACGTATGGAGACACTTTATTTGCTTTTTAAAAAACATTCCTGACCGCTGCATCTCACGTTTTTAGACGTAAAGACGCATTCTGTGTGACATGCATAGTCAATGACTCGTATAGACGCGTACTCGCAGCAGGCGGTGCGAATGACGGGAATAGGTCAACAATATTGCCAAAAACGTGCGATCTAATCTTCTGCAAAGGTTGAAAATATTTGTCATTTCACATCCCTCATGCGGAAATAGCGAACTAATAAAGAGCGTGGAACGCAATTGTTCGTGTTTGATGTGAACTCAGCATTAAAGTGACAGTTTCCCGAAAAATGAAAATTCTGTCATCACATGCTCACCCCCATGTCATGTCATACCTGTTTCAATGACTTTGTTCTGATGAAAACAGAGAAATATATTTGTAAGAATGTTGGCAATTTTCAATTCTGCGACATCATTAAATGGTAGTCAAAGCTGCCCTAAACTGTTTGTGTTCCTAAATTCTTTAAAATATCTCACTTTGTGTTGAACCAAACAAACTATAGTGGGGGATGATGTCACAGAACTAAAAATGGCTAACATTCTTACAAATATATGTCTTTGTCTCTAACAGAACAAATAAATGTATATAGGTTTGAAACTATCTGAGGGTGAGTAAATGATGACATAATGTATTTAGAAAGATGTCAAGGCAAGTTGAGATGGAGTCAAAACAAGAGCTTGGAGCACACCAAACCACCGTGTCCCCCAGTGGGGTATCATGGGAGTTCGCTGTCATAACTCTTCTCATTTTGCCCCTGTTTAAATGTCTATCGTCTCCTCACACATACACAAGCACAAACTTGCTTATGTCTTTGAATAGATCTGAAATCTCTTTTTCACATGCTAAAACATTCCCACACACTCCACTTTCTCAAGACTTGTCACGGCAGTTCCTCTCGAAGCGGCGGTCCTGTGTGACAGCCCGTCTCTGTTCTTTAGCCCTCCATGTCATTTCCCCTCTCCTGTTCGCACATTCATTAGGAAGACACTGTTATGCCCTGAGGTGTTGTTTGCTACATCCATCTCTTTCTCTGCCGTTGTCTCGATGGCAACTGTTTTAAACTTCCTGGAAAACTTTCTACTGGCGCTGGCAGTATTTTGGAAGAGCAAATCAGCCGATGATAATAATGCAGCAGATAAACCCACACACAGACACACACTCTCTCTCTGTCTAATCACTGAGAATGTTTGCATTCACATAATCCATTCCACTTATTCAGGGTCAGTTCGATAGTGTTTAGCTTCAAGGCGGAGAGCCAGACAAAAACAAGCTGATCGTTGATTAGATGTTGTTCGGCTGTAGTCTCTCAAGACCACGTGCACACACACACACACACTCGCGCTGCTGTGGAGACTCTGCTCTATAAACTTGCAAATTGGTGAGATTGGCAAATGGATTTGCTCATCCTTGACTCAATGTCTTAACCTGATGTGATGCGATCATGTGAAGGATCAAAATGTTGCTTTGCTTCCATTTCAGTAAGGTTGTGTTGTGTAGCCCCGCCCACAGTGATATCTCCTTGGATCAAACCCACGACCTTGGCGTTGTTAACATCGTGCTCTTGGAATTAGATAATCCATTAGCTAACATGAACTAACAATGAACACTGCTGCATTTATTAATAATATTCCTTGTTCATTTAAGCATTTACTAATACATTATTAAAATCAACAATGTGACTGTTAACATTAGTTAATGCACCATATACTAACATGAATAACTGTATTGACATGAACTAACGTTAACAAGGATAAATTCATGCTGAAAAACTAAATTGTTTATTGTTAGTTAATGTTAGATAATGCGTTTACTAATGTTAACTAATAGCACCTTATTGTAAAGTGTTACCTTTTATTTTATTGTATAATAATTGTAGTGCATAATCGATTTGTTGAATGTTGTGGTATGTTCATCTTATTAAATAAAACATTTGTTGAATGGGTCCTGTAGTTCGGTCGCATTTAAAGAAAGCGTATGGTACATTGACATCCAGCGGCTGAACTTGGTATCGCAGTCCAAATTCAAAATATTGGAGAGACAAGTTTAGCCGAGTAACGGTTCTTCTTGGTTTGTTTTGATTGTTATCAGAAATAATCTACAGGCGCTCTATTGTTTGTGAATGTGTACCGGAAGTAAAGGGCAGTCAACGAACGTATACATGCGCAGTAACTTTTGTTTATGTTGTCTTAATATTTGTTCTGGTTGTGTTGCGCTGCACAACGTCGTCACTTTCAGTGTGGATACAGAAATGACTTGTCATGTCACAACTGGTTAGGCTGTAAGTGATAATGTAATGAACTGAAGCATTGAGCTGTAATAACTCTGCCATCTGTTTTGCTTCTGTTTAGATAGTCTGCCAAAACTGCAGCATCAAAACTAAGTATATATAATGCAATTTATTTCCTTAATAAGCTATCTACACATGAACATGTATTTCTGTTATATTTCTTCTTAGCCACTTATTTTGTGCGCATTTTATCAGTGCGTCTTATTTTAAATGAAAAAAAAAACATGCAAATAAATTACACTCCGCCACTTCAAATGTGTTTTGAATAACACCGTTTTGGTTGAGCCTAAATCCATTAACACGAGTGGATCTCATCTTTCGATTCCAATCCCCCCATTGTTTAAAACAATGTATAATATATATATATTGTGTGTGTGTGTGTATACATAATATAATACATATAAAGCTTATGTTAACCAGTAAGATGTATGTTTGTTTTATAATAACCAAAAACAGAAATGTCTAATGCTTAAAAAAATTAGTCATTGCGGCATGCTGACGATGCAACAGTTACATTTACTGATGACATCATAAAGCATCCCCATGGTAACCATCAGCTTCCTGTGACCTCAGAAAGATTTGTAATGTTAAAGTGATTTTTAAGAGGCAAAACAAAATGTTCCCATGTTTTACACGTCCTCAAGGCATCCTGACTGAATATGACTTTCTTCTTGAAGAATAATGCAGTCGAAGTTTTAATACCACGTATCATTTGACTTCCAAGCGGGAGTGAATGGGCGTCGACTTTTTGAAGGTCCAAAAAGTGCATCCATCGATTAAAGTACCACTCGACACAGCTCTGTGGTCTTAACACATGTCTTCAGAAGCAAATCGATGCGTTTCTTTTAGAGAAATATCCATATTGACAACGCTATTAACGTTGATGTCTAGCTTCCGTTTTCCCTCGGCTGCACATTAACTTGAGGCTTGTTTTTCCGGCATATGACGCAGTTGTGTCGTAAGTTCCGGTGACGTAATTTGCCGGGAAAAAAAGCCTCTGGTTCACTACGCCCCCGTTATATCGCTTGGAAGAACGTGGTGTTATATCTCCGACTGCCGTATTCTTCAAGAAGCAGGTCATATTCAGTCCGAATGCCTTGAGGGTGAGTAAAACATGGGGTAATGTTGTTTTGCCTGTGAAATATCACTTTAACACAGTGGAATGCGCAACCACAGCTTGTTAAAACATTATAGCGTCCACACTCAGGATGATCATTAGTTCACACACAGCTTAATATTTCACAAAAGTTAAAATAGACTTTGTGTAGAAAATGTGTTTGATCAGAGCAGGTCAAAGCACTGCACCATCCTCTTAGCAAATTGAACGGATATGATGGAGAAGTGAACTAATAATGATTTTGCAGCGACGAAAAAGTTCCTCATTATTTTTTATGACCTTTTCCTACTTTTTGATCCTTTAAAGTAAAACAATCAGTTTTTATTCTTTTTACTTATTTCCTTTTTCCACTGCCGTGCTTTTATGGTTTTGTGCGTGCGAAGACCCTATTCGTATGCGAAGCCTGAATTACATTTTGACAAAATCCTAAATGAGCCTGTCAGACTGCTAAGAGTTCAGTAAACTTAAATTCATTTATTTAATGATAATGTACAGCCAGAAAATGTACAGATAATGTGCTCTTATATTCCTTTAGCGTGCTTCATTAAGTCAGAATGCAGACGTCAGAAAGACTTCTGAGAATGTCGATGTAATTTGTCGGCACATTTGTAGACGTGGTGATGTGAGATAATGATGACGGAGAGCTCCAGGAATGTTTGTCAGGTGTCTCGCTGCGGTTTATTCTTGTCCGCGTGTTCCTTAGGAGGAGTCGAAAGTTTGATGAAGTGACACGTCTCGTCCCCTAATGAGGGAAGATCAAAGAGAAAATCAATCGGACAACATCAGCCGGCGGAATAAACTCAACCTTCAGCACTGATGTTTTTCTTTTACACGTTCTCTTCGTTCTCTAGATTGAAAACACAACCAAATATCAGCCGTTTTTTTCTTTTCATTTTGTCCTGATTATTCTGTGATATATGGCTCCATCCACCTGATGGCATACAAAAGTATCAGTATTCATTTCCGTATAATGATACAGGATTGTGTTACAAGTTAAAACGATTTGAGAACGCATTGAACTTGTTATGGAATATAGTTCAGACTGAGATGATGTATTCGGTTGAAAATAATGTAGGGCAGGACACTCAGATTTGATTGGACTGTGAAAAGTAGGCTGTTATGCTAATGGTTCAGATTTCTTTTGCCCACCTACATGACAGCAGAAAAGACGTTTCAAATGGCAATGAATATCAAGTTATTACATTTTGATTATGATTATGAATTATTGTGCAAAATGACTTTTTAGTAGGCCTATAGCACACACGGATGTGTCATTCACAATATGCAATCAACATTTACAGGATTAAATTAAAAAGTAAATAAGATACATTTTCAGATATTTATCCAGTGGGAAATGTCATTACTGAGAGGTTTGTTCTTTTAATGCTCAAGTGATGTCATTCATTTCTCAGATATGGTTTTTAAAGAGATGGTTCACCCAAAAATAACAATTCTGTCATCATTTATTCACCCTCATGTCATTCAAAACCTGTTTATGACCAGATCACAACGTCTCTTTTTTGTCTATACAATGATATATAGAGATGGTGGTCAGTGTTGTTTGGTTTTCAACCATATTTTTCAAAATATTTCACTGTAAACAAATAACATATTTTCAAAATTTTCTAAGAGCTGAGGCAATAGTAAAATGCATAAAAATTGCCGATTTTCATGTAACATTTAAGGTTTTCCTGTAAGTCTTTTTCTGTAATTTGACGGTTTGTTTACATCTGGAAACGATACACAGTAAAATAACACAAAGGTTTTCAATGACATAAGTAAATGATGACAGAATTTAAGTATAAGTATAATAGATATAATTTTTATCCTCAAAAAACTAAATCATACTGAAATGAAACGGCAGATTGTACAAGTGCAGATAACAGCTAAAATAATTTTGCATATTGTTACGAACTTCTGTGAAACTCGAAAAGAAAACGCACACGATTAGGTGAAAAGAAATATATATAAATATCATATTTGCAAAGTACTCCGTTAATCTCATTAGGAGAAACAATCGAGACATTGAAAATATTTTTTGTTTGGGTATATGTACCACCACAGCAGAGATGAAGAACAGCATAGAGCATAAGCGGATGGCTCCATCCTTCAGCCGTAACCTCCCGCTGGTGTTTGTGGTTCATTTCTATTGCTCTTGTAATACTTTTATGATGATGTTTTTTAGTCAATCGATTCGGTTAAAACTTTAACACATCAAGTGTGTGTCTTTGTTTACCCAGCAGCCTTCAACAGCCAGACAGAGAGAGAGGGAGACGGTCAGTATATAAGGGGAAGAGAGAAACCTTGTGCCGCTCCGACAGCATGTTGTGATTAAGAGTGTTAGTGTCACCGTGTTAAATGAGCAACTGGATACATCACGCTTCACAAAAGCCAGATTTGCTTGTACTATGACACGTGCATCATTTGTAGGTCAAAGAGAGTCTTGTATCTCAGTTTATTCTGTGTTGTCTGTATTTTCACGACACTTCCGTGTGCAAATAACATAAAGCAGTCCTGCCCTCTGATAGCCCTGCAAATATATTTACCGCAGTATAATCGATATAGTAATATCTCTCATGACACATTTATACATCCACAGGATATACACTCCGTCCCGGCTGTCCTGCTTGATAAACTCATCTGTCGGGGTCTTTCATGTACCCATGTGAACCGCATTAACAGATGGGCGGAACATTTGTGTACTCAATGGTTAAGACTGACGCATATGCACTCTCAAATGCTACTCGGATTGAACGCCGCACGCTTTCTTTGCAAGCGCGTGTGTGGGGTCATTGATTTTTAATGCTTTAAAGGTAAAAGCAGATCAGCTTCATATAATACATTCAGTCCATTTACTGTCTAATGGAGCACACGCACAGAGAGAGAGAGATAGAGAGAGAGAGAAAGACAGAGAGAGAGAGAATGAGTTTGATGGAGTGTGCATTCCCTCTCTCTGGATGGAGCGTAACATTATTTAAGAGGAGATTGCTGACCAGGCTGAATGAGAAGCGGTCAGAAAAGTGATCACCTGACCTTGTTTTCCAGATCATTGATATTTCTGATGTAGTGACCATGGCTTCCCAGCATCCCACAGTCAATGTTTTTATCAAAGCTTTCTCAGCTCGCTCGCTCGCTCTCTTTCTCTCTCTCTCTCTCTGTGCCGGAAATATATGCTTTACACAACAGATCAAAGCAAACTGAGTTATAAGTACTTTCAGTAATGTTCTGACCATTAGGAGTGCTGTACTCCCTCACAATGCGTGAACGATGGCCACATATTGGTTTGTCTCCAGCTCCAGATGTTGTTTGTTTGTTGGGTTATGTCTCCGCTTCATAAGACGCCTCATATGGCCTCCTCTTCAGCCAGAACGTTCTCATCTGGAACATTAAGAAACTCTTTTACACATTAACCTCTCTCTCTCCATCTCAAATTCAATACAAAGTTTTTAGAAAATGTTAATTAAAAAACTAAATTAGAAATCCTCTCTTTCTCCATGTTTCTTTGTCGAAGCTATTGGAAATACTTATTTTAGACTGTTTCATCGGATGCCTCCCAGTGAACTTCCATTTTGTGTTTGGCAGGTATCTAATAATATAACAATTTACATTTTATTTAATTTATGTTCACCACAATCGTGGCATATGTGATCACACTCTTATAATAATGATAATGGCAATAAAAAGTCACGAGTTATGGAGATACTCGGTTTCAGAATGAAAGCAAAGATATAATAACTCAAATTTTTGTTTTGCAGTTCATTTCTATAGTGCGCTTGTGTCCACCGAGTCTGTCCCTGCTCAAGTTGTCTATGTACAGCTCATCTATTTTATTCTTGAATGGTTTCGTGCTGTTATGACGCTTTCATCCTGTGCCAGGGTCTCATTTGGATGTGTGGTGTCTCATTGGTGAATTGTTGTTTTGTTCTCACTGTGGTGGAGGGCCGTCGCTTCAGTCGCTGATTCTAATAAGCTGACGGGAATCTCTGTGGTACGCTGTCGTTTTATTGCGTGTCTGTCTCTCGCTAACTCATCTAAATGATTATATCAAATGATTGTAGCAGCAGGTTTCGGGTCAGTGTGATGTACTGCTTAGACAGATGCTGCGTTTAATGTGTTTGCAAGCAGAGCTGATAGATCAGCACTTACTGTAGGAATCCATGACACACACACGCGCACGCACACACACGCACGCACGCACACACTCTCTCTCTCTCTCTCTCGCTCTCTCTCGCTCTCTCTCGCTCTCTCTCACTCTCTCTCACTCTCTCTCACTCTCTCTCTCTCTCTCTCTCACTCTCTCTCACTCTCTCTCTCTCTCGCTCTCTCTCGCTCTCTCTCGCTCTCTCTCGCTCTCTCTCTCTCTCATGTTCAGGAGAGATTGCCGGACAACCTTCAATCCTCTCATCTGCCCTTTTCCCCTCTGAGACGAAAAGAATCTTAAACGCTCTCTTCTGGCAGCCGTGAAAACTCTTGCACTGACGCACACCACCCGTTTGGAGAGACAATTCAACACAACCAGTTTTGACTGTTTATGTAAACTATCTGATTTTTTGTTGAACTGATTTGTGATGTGTTTCATTCTCACGTAAGAACGAAATAGTTTGAAGTATTGAAATCGATGTACCATCAGCTACTAAAACAATGATCAATATACAGGTGCATCTCATTACGGGTGTGTGTGTTTTGTGAGTTTTCCATGGGATGTTTCAGTAAGCCTCTTTCCCACGGCACCTGCTTTAGGTTTCAATTTTTAAGGATTTTCCGTGTTTATAAAGATATTCAGACAGATATCTTCTAGCCTCGGTCCACCTCGGTGAAGGGTCTCTGTTGTTTTAGATGCAGTCTTTTGATGACAGATGTGGTGCGAAAGCTGTTTTTGAAATTCACACTGGCCCCGGCTGTTTTCTACCCCTAGAAATGCATTTTGCGCTGTAAACTTGACATATTTTCAATACCTTTTTTAAGTCCCAATGATGATTTGGAGCATGTTACTGAGATGTGTGTTTCTCATCTGGTGACTTCAGTTTCAGTGTGTACCATGTCATCTTGAATAAGAGATGTGTGAGTCTATCTGCTGTTTTACACCCGTGACTGCCACTTCACTGATATGTACTTCTAATAGGAGATAACAGACTCAGTCAGGTGACCTTTAGTCATAGTACGGCACGGTTTCATTTAGCGGTAAAGTAATCGGCTACATTAAAGGACCATTGTGTCATTTTTAGCGGCATCTAGTGGTGAAGTTGCGAATGGCAACCGACGGCTCACGCCAACGTTCTCCTTTGAAACACTACGGACGATGAGATTGCACTAAGATGTCATAAAGTTTTCGCTTCTTTGCCGAATGAGACATTACGTGTTTACGAAACGTGTTTACGAAACTCTGTTCGTCAACAAAACTTGTAGAGTCAGGATTCAGGAGATTGCTTTAGTCAAAACAAGAGAGGATTTACAAAATATTGATAACTGATAAAATTGTAGTCAATGTGTATTTCTGTGCATTCTTATTATGAAAAACTCCTATCTGATGAGGTGTATTTTGTTTAAAAGTTTTTTTCCTTTCAAATAAGTTGTTTCTACAAGTTGTATTTTCTTGCTCCTCATATTTTGATGGTTTATTGAACCCGAGGGTACCTTAAAATAAAAGATCTCATTTTGTGAAACAGGTTGGTGGTCATATCACCGGTAATTTATTGTACGTTGAATTTTTCCTTCAGTAATCTCAGTTCCCCCCACATTTGGCTTGATCCTTATAGCAGCGTGATCTTTATTTGGATTGCGCAGTGGGCACCGTGTGTGTGTGCGTAAGAGGAAATCACGCTGAACTGATAAGCTTGTACTGAGGGAGGGGTTGAGTTATTACTGAGGAATGCAGCGTTACGATGGCGAAATCATCAGACCTGCGGATTTACAGAGATTCGAAAATGACAGAGGAAAGAAAATCTGTGAGGATTGGAAAACAGATGTTCTGCCAGTCAAACAGAGTACTGTAAATGTGACGGGATATGCACAAATCTGTGCATGTGCCGAATGGTGCTTTGGGTGATATTATATTATATGAGTTCTTGATCCTTAATAACAGTTATGACAGAAGAGCAAGTAAGAGCTTAATGAAAAAGCAAAGATTTGGAAGAAGTGTGAGAGTACATGAGCAGTGGCATCTTGGAAAACATCCAAGGTTCTCTCAAAATGCAACGTAGCAATAGGAAATAATGTATCTAAAATTTAGGTTTAACTGAAGTGAAGTTTGCTTTTAAAAAATCCTGTATCATGCAAGATTGTGTCATTGAAATATTGCAGTTAAGCAGCTTAGTGCTTTTTTGGGGTCAGTGTAAACACAAGCATACAGTATAAGCAGAAATATCTAAAAGAAAACAACCAGACACACCGGAGACTCTGCAACACAGCAGCTAAACTATTGACCAGCCGATGGAATGATGATAACAGTGTTTGCTCATTGTCCTGGTTTATCTTTTACTGCACTCAAAATACTTGTTCGAACTTCACTGTACCTGTTTTTTTTTCTTTGCTTCACAAACAGCTGTCTTCAAATCATTAAAAACGTTTGTTTCTGAGATCTAAATAAACTGGTGTTATTCTCCACTGAATACACCTGCATGTATTAGCTCACAACAGAACAAATTTGATGGGTTAGTTTGGTTAACAATAACAGGTGACCGTGTCCTACTGCCATTTCCATCACACCAGACATTTTAAAGGACAATTGGATTTATTGTTTGGTTGTGATGTCGAATGAGACGTGACAGCAGAACGACAGAATGAAGATGAATTAGTTCAGCTACACATTGTACCAAAGCAAGTCCTCGTATCTTTTTTTCAAGGACGTGTGATAAATGTTAAATCGTCATCGTTCGTAATTAAATAAATACCCATTAAGCGTTTGGTTTACTTACATTTATGATGATGATAAAACATTTATATTGTTTTTAATGGTTTCGAGTTTTCAATACCATGATGCCGCTGTCTCAAGTTTGAAAAGCAAGACGTCAAGACTTAAACTGGGTTCACACCAAACGAGAATTATGCATTTTGCGTGAGTAAATCACATACAAAGTCAATACACAGATAAACGATAAACTTTTCCCGCGAGTAATAAAGAGTGTGGAACGTGATTGTTCGTGTTTGGTGTTCAAAACGCCTTGAGAAACAAACAATTCTAAAAGAAGCAAAGGTGTTTGCATTCATACACTCGCATTCATAATGCTCCGTAAAGAAAAGAATGCGAAAGAATGCATTTTTCATATCAAAACATGAATAACGTTAGTGGAATGAGGGTTCACAGACAGGTTTTCTACATCCGAGTAACGGTTAGAGTTCCTGCATCCCAACGTGTTAATGTCGGCTTGGTTTGCGTGAGAGTGTTTATTTACTCAGATGAAGGTTGCAGGTTTTTATAAATGAGAGCTGGGCTCAATGGCACTATTAGTAAATGTGTCAAGGACAAGGGTTTTTCTCTGCCGGGCCGTTTGAGGTAAGTCTGAATGTGGCATTTCTGTGAATTCAGAAAGTCACACACACACCGGCATGCTTAATACTACTACGCTAATGTAATCATGTAAGGTTTTCATCCTGAAACTTCTTTAAATAGTTCAAACACTCCTCTAAGTTATTCTTAATGTATTCTTTGTGTTTACGGGTAGTACGCTCTTTTTCAAATGTGTGATCAGTTGTGATCCCTTTACCATAATTTATTAAACACTGAAATGTTCCCCTTTCATTTTGTTGTAATCCCGTGTGTGTATCCCGATGAAGCTCCGTTGAGCTCTAATGCAGTGTGTTGATTTGTACAGTGTTCTGTATCTCGGTTGCCATAATCATCTGCTTTTCTATTGTTTGCGTAAACAAACATTCCTATGTAGCAACTCGTGAACTATTATGCGTTACACATATTTTATCCTGATTTGATTGTAATCCAGCAGGGTTTGTTTACACTCTCGCGCACACACACTTCATGATATATTCATTATGTTAATACGCTAATGAAGTAAAAGCACTTCAAACGGATTGTTGATGAATATTCAGAATTGTCTTCTGCTTTTCCCGCTGGCTCTTATAGAATGCACTTGTGTTGGTAAGTTCGAGCCACATGGCGCCTGACACGCTGACATTATGTGTTTAGACAAGCCGAGAAGGAGCCCGTATGTATGTTATGAATTTCAAAGGATGCCCGTCGCGCACACACTGAACAGAGCTGGTTAACTCTGAGTTCTGCAGAGAAGTAAAGAGCAGACGATATCTTAAAGAAAAGTGAGATGTGGTGACGGATCAAATGAAAACTGCGGTACAAGTTTGTAATCATAATTGGAGACCTATACAGATGCTGTGAATAGACTCTAAAATCTCTGTAAATGTTTTCTTTTCCTAAAGTCTTTCCTTCTCCCTCGAATGTGTTTCTGTCATTTTCAACGGTGTGCTTTCTGTCTTGCATGGTGGGGCCCTACAGGAAGTGGGTGGGTGTGTGTGTGTTAGTTTTGAGAGGGATGGAGGAGTGGAGGGGAAACAGAGGATGCTGAATAAAATAATAAACAGCTGCCACCGAAGGGTAAGAGAGCGAGAGAGTGTGTGTGGAAGAGAGAGCGGGAAAAGTCCGGTCCGAGAGCCAGCAGTCAGAGAAGAGGTGGAAAGAGACTTGCAACAGAAGTGTCAAGTTTTATGGAAACTTTCTGAAACCTTCTGGAATCCATAAAGACCTCAAGCTGTCAGTGTTTGTGGCCGAAATGCGGGAGATTTAAGCTGTGAGCCCTGGAGGAAAGCCTTATCTTCAACCTGTATTCTGAGGGATGTACGGACAGTGCTGGTGGAACCTGTGAAGATCTATATTAGGTTCTGGGTGCAGAAGATAAAAGTTGGAGCTGTAATTTAGAAAAAGATGACTTTATATTTCACAGCTGAAACAAACCACCTGGTTCTGCTCTGAACTCTTCTTGGTTTGGAGATGTTGACCTCTAAATCGGAATTTGACTCGGATTGTGTGTTCTCCGCATTAAAAAGTGAAACAACTCCGGTGCTCCTTTTGCCCTGCCCGCCAGCGCGACCCAGACAAAGACTCTTTGACACAGATAATTGAGTACGGACGCTTGCTCGAGGGTCACAGGAGCCTGGAGGAAAAATGGGACACATTCTGTGTGTGTGTGTTTGTGAGAGAGAAATGCATGTGTTCTTTGTGAGACAGATTGGACCAGCTAGGAAGATGGCAGATGAAACCCTAAAATCCGAACAATAGATATATACCGTGAACCACAACTTCAATCTACCTCCAGCGCCCGGGCCTTCACCTAACACTGCAGGACACATCCTTCTTAGACATGAGGTCTGAACGAGGAGGCTTGACCCTCCACCCTGAGCTGTTGAACACCAGAGCATGCAGCTACTATGCATACATCTACAAATCAGCAGTGCACACGCGCTGAGAAACCGCTATGTGCTTCCTGTGGCGTCTGTTCATCCACAGACGTTCATCCATATAATCAGGTGTATGATGTGCGTGCGGCTCTTCTGTTCTCCACTTTATCTCCGTCTTTGGCATTTTGGATTGGGAATGTAGAGCGGTAGTGATAGACGGAAAACATGATGGTTGGCCTGAACTTCAGCCTGCAGGATTTGCTGAACAAGTTCGAGAAGGTATTGTTGGATGCAGATATAAAGTTTCACACCATTTGGCTTACAACGTTATTGGGAACTGCAATATAATATCCATATATTATTTTGCAGTTCCTGATAAAGTTGAAGTGAGATTGCTAGAGTCCTCAAAAAAGTTTGATCCTTTTCTGATAAAAGCTATGTGAACTATTCAAATAAACCATCTATTGAAATCTAGTTTCGCACGAAAAGCACCAAGAATTCATGTAATCACAGGAAAACTAATTTACAATTAGATTCAAAATTCTGGCAAGTTAGAAATAAATTTGCCTCTTTAATTTCCTTAATTGTCTGTTTGCATGTTTGGCAAAAAGTTTGCCTGCTGCTTTGTTCTGGTGTGTATGTGTGCTGGTGTGTTTGCGTGCTGCTGTGTATGTGTTCTGGTGGGCATGTGTGCTGGTGTGCATGTGTTCTGGTGTGTTTGCGTGTTGGTGTGTTTGTGTGCTGCTGTGCATGCGTTCTGGTGTGCATGCGTTCTGGTGTGCATGCGTGCTGGTGTGTTTGCGTGCTGCTGTGTATGCGTGCTGGTGTGTTTGCGTGCTGCTGTGTATGTGTTCTGGTGGGCATGTGTGCTGGTGTGCATGTGTGCTGGTGTGCATGTGTTCTGGTGTGTTTGCGTGCTGGTGTGTTTGCGTGCTGGTGTGTTTGCGTGCTGCTGTGCATGCGTTCTGGTGTGCATGCGTTCTGGTGTGCATGCGTGCTGGTGTGCATGCGTGCTGGTGTGCTGGTGTGCTGGTGTGCATGTGTGCATGTGTGTATTTGTGCATGTGTGCTGGTGTGCATGTGTGCATGTGTGTATTTGTGCATGTGTGTATTTGTGCATGTGTGCTGGTGTGCATGTGTGTATTTGTGCATGTGTGCTGGTGTGCATGTGTGTATTTGTGCATGTGTGCTGGTGTGCATGTGTGCTGGTGTGCATGTGTTCTGGTGTGCATGTGTGCTGGTGTGCATGTGTGTATTTGTGCATGTGTGCTGGTGTGCATGTGTGCATGTGTGTATTTGTGCATGTGTGCTGGTGTGCATGTGTGCATGTGTGTATTTGTGCATGTGTGCTGGTGTGCATGTGTGCTGGTGTGCATGTGTTCTGGTGTGCATGTGTGCTGGTGTGCATGTGTGTATTTGTGCATGTGTGCTGGTGTGCATGTGTGTATTTGTGCATGTGTGCTGGTGTGCATGTGTGTATTTGTGCATGTGTGCTGGTGTGCATGTGTGCATGTGTGTATTTGTGCATGTGTGCTGGTGTGCATGTGTTCTGGTGTGCTGGTGTGCATGTGTGTATTTGTGCATGTGTTCTGGTGTGCTTGTGTGCTGGTGTGCATGTGTGTTAATGGTCGATCTGAGTGCTTCTATCAAAAAACAGTAAAAGGTCAAAGCATGATAATGCCACTTTATTTTTCTTTCAGGCCTCTCTTGGGCTTGTGAGTTAGTCGGGTTAAATTAGAGCTTGCTGAGCGACAGCTCTTGGGAGTCTTTATGATCGGGAAGCAATTATTTAACTTTATTAACAAGAAAAGCTTTTTATTGCCTCATTTTATAGGTCAGACTGCCAGAAGACAAAATGCATGTGTCCACGTGCGTGTGCTTGTGTGTGTGGTAGTTGTATTGATCACAGTTCAATCATTTATTATAAATAGATTTCAAATAAACAGCAGATATAAGACCACTACACACCTTTAACCAAACACAAAAGACAGTACACACACACGCGTCTGGCAGCACAATTTAGAACTTTTGGTGCTTGTGTGTGTGTGTGTGTGTGTGTGTGTGTGTGTGTGTGTGTTTGTGAATCAGACTGCTTACAAACACAAACAAGCACAGTCTCCGTACCCTCAGCTTATGTCCATGGACCACCCACAGTCCTTTCACTGACCGTCCAATGAATTTAGCAGAAAAGTTCCAATTGGATTGGCAGACTTTAAGAAACTCCTGAAAACGATTATTTTTATCAGCCTTGTCTGGAAAGACTTCGTGCCACTTTACATGTCAGATAGACGCTCTCTTCCTGTGGGCAGCTCTTTACCAGAAGAAGTGGACCAGACATCATGCTGATGTGTTGATAAGACGTTCTTAAGTCTCCGTCATTTTATTCTCTCATGAACATTTGCAAGAAAAAATTTCATGTCACAATCTAAAAAGTGCAGAGACAGCCTCTTTTCTTAAGTGTGACATTGTTCTGAACGACTAGTCGCCGCCTATACTCTCCTACGGCATTAATGAATACATTTCGATTTACTTTTTGTATTATCTTCATTTATCTATCGTCACAGATGCCTGATGTGGCTCGTGAATATGAATCATCTTGTGACTTTCACTTGACAGTATTATGCTGAAAGCTGAACGTGAGCTCCAAAGAGATCATGCTTACGACTATACATTGTAAAATACACAGATCGTCTTCCAAACATTTCTATATGCAAGACGAATTAAGTGTTTGTGAAAGTGTTGCTGTGGTTATAATGGTGTCTATGTATCTCGCCGTTTTTCCTATGAATTAGTCACAGATGGTGACAGAAAAACAGCGCGTGAGAGAGAGTTAAGTAGCAGAGAGCACTTTACGAATTAACTGGAAAAGACCCAAAAGTCTTCTGCTGTCTCCGCTCAACATCCCTCCATATGTCTCCCCATCGCCACAAGAAATAGATGCTCTGTTGTAAAACCTGGCTTGCTGTTTAGTGTCCACACTGGTAGCTTCATTATAAAATACATTTATCATGAACTTCTACTTGAACCGTTTCTTTATTCTTTCCCATTGTTGCAGTGCATTCTGGCATTGAATTCTCTAAAAGAGCAATCTCAAATTTTGCTTAAAAGAAGGTATCTTCTTAAATATGTAAATATTTACAACAGCCTTCGTGTCGACAGCGAACCCCTGATGCCTTAAAATGCTGCCTACGTAGACGGCTCACTCATTTTTCACAGAGCCGCGAAGTGAACCCTCAGTAGACTCTCACACACAGAGATAAGAAAGGAAAGACATTGAATGCGTAATTGTGGACTAGATTGACTTCTGTTCCCTCTGCACAAAGACGTCTTAAAGTGGTTTAATGTCTTAAGTGAATTATTGGCAGTTAAATCTTCATGCGAGTGTGTGTGGAGAGCTTCGATGTCAAACTGATGGCTGTAATTGTCTTTCTCTCAGTAGAATAAAAGTGGAAAGTTTCTCTTTGTTGATTTATTTATTTTTCCCTTTAACACATCCACGTAATGAAGGTGATCATGACACAATTTAAGCAGATCTATTGTTCTCTCTGTTGTGTGTAGGACATCCAGGCGGAGATTGAAGCTCATAATGACGTGTTCAAGAGTGTGGAGGGGAATAAGTTAAAGATGGTGAAGGCTCTAGGAAGCTCAGAGGAAGCAGTTTTCCTCCAGCAGAGACTGGACGACATGAACCAGCGCTGGAACGACCTCAAAGCCAAATCAACCAACATACGGTCAGTTCTCTCGCACACACACACACATATGCGCACGCAACTGGGTCATTTCCTCAATCAGACCGTCAAACACACCTGTTTGTATTATAATGATTTTATTTAAAGCTAAACATGGTTTGACCAAATTGCCAATAAGGACCTCCAAAAGCCCTCTTGGATTATTATGTTTTCAAAAATGTGTATTTAAACACACACTTACAGCAGTTTTACTCATGATTTGACCATGTCATTCATTGGTAGTTATTGTTATGGAAATATTTTTAATTGGTTTAATTGGTTATTGAAATACTTTCTCAAATATTAACATAATAGTTTGCCTCTCTGTCGCTATCTCTCTTTGAAACATAAAATTGCAGGTTACTTTACGATACTTATCTTTTAATGGGTGGACTGCAAATTATAAATCAGTATTATACGTTTTATGTTGTGAATTTGGGTACGATAAGGATTCTTATTTTTGATGTACCTACTCAGTGCCGCTGCTAGCCATTTTTGTGCCCTAGGCATAACTCCATTATGATGCCCCCTTCGCCGCCGCCACCACCCCGCGCGCGTAGCTGCGCGGATAGTTCGGCCGTATTTCCATATCCTAATGAAATAGTATTAAATTTAAAAACAAGAAAATTGCCATTATGCTACTTTTGGTGCCCCCACGGCACTTGGTGCCCGACGCACAGCGCGTGATTTGCGTGGTGGCGCTGTACCTACTCGATACCAAATTTTTCCCCAAAAGTTTGATTTGAGTCGGTTAGTTTTTTCGATTATTGACCGGTGACCGATAAGAGGAGCGCGTTTGGGGAAAATCGGTTCGGTGTGTTTGATTCTTTGGTTTGGTTATTAATCCTTATTAATCACATCCAGAACAAAAGTTTGTGTTTACATAATACGTGTCTGTGCGCTGTGCATATATATTTTGCATTTATAAACATACATGTATATATATACTAAAAAACATTTTTTATATAAATGTAAACATGCACTTATTTCCTTAATATATATACTTTTATGCGAACGTGTTTATAAATACAAAATAAATATGCACAGTGCTCAGACATACTGTATATTATGAAAACAAACTTTTATTCTGGATGGGATTAATTGCGATTGGTTGAACAACCCTTGTGAAGTGGTTTGTGTGTATCATTCAAATAAATGTATGAAAAAAAAGAAAATGCAAATGTATGGCTATGGAGAGATCGACTGTGTTGCACTGAATGAAGTGAGTGTGAGGGACACAATACTGTTATTTTATGAAATCTCATTAGGCACTTATTACTGAACACATGTAATTACGAAGCTTGCTGACACCGCCATTAACACACACACACACACACACACATACTATCAGTGGAGTTATAATGACACACACTGTTTGTGCTCGGACATGACCTGAGGTCGGCTTTGTTTACCTAGAACTAGGAACCACACGGATTATCTTTGGTACCTCTCAGAACACCCTAGAAACTGCATTGCAATGCCCTAGCAACCACATACATACTAGAATTGTTGCAGCAGAAACCTTTGCAGTAATTGTGTGTCGAGTGAAAAACATTGTGGGACTGGTTTTGGAAATCTGCACATAGTTTTAATATCATACCGTAGGTGTGACTATATGCAAGAACACCTCGCAAACTAGTTTTCAGTATTAGTCATGATTGGTGTGAAGGAGGTGTTGTTATCAGTTTCTATATGCATAAGTGGGTCTTAAAATTATCAACTTTTCTGCAGTATTTGAGCTATTTATGTCCCAATTTGTATGTTATATTATGTAAACACGTATACAGAAGTATGTCATGTGTGTTCAGGGCTCATCTGGAAGCCAGTGCGGAGCGCTGGAACAGACTTCTGTCAGTGCTGGAAGATCTGAGCCGCTGGATCAGTGTGAAAGATGAAGAACTGAACAAACAGATGCCCATCGGAGGAGACGTGCCCACACTCCTGCAACAGCACACCCACTGCACGGTTGGTACAAGCACACGCTGTGCCCATCATCACCCGCGTACTCCTGCATTTCATTTATTCCCTAATTCCTTAAAGTCTCCTGAGGTTTTTTATTTCAAGTTAATACAGGTCGGTCCATGTTCTGTACTTCGTTCACAGTAAGATGTGAGCATGCCTACAAAATACAAAGCAATATAACTGCAGGGAATTATGGGAAGGTGGCGGAAAGGTTGAAACTGTTATGCCTGTGATGCTTTGGTCATTCTCTCTCTCTCTCTCTCTCTCTCTCTCTCTCTGTGACAGTTTGACTAATCATCCTCTGGAGCAAAGAGAAAGATTCCCTCTGTTTTGACTTTCTGCCTCTTTCTCCACTTTATCTCTTTTCTCTGCTCTGTAATAGCCTGTCTTTGAGTCAGCCTCCATGTTAGAAGCTTTAGTCGTGTGGGTACAAAACGCCGGGCCTTTGAAACACGTCACGGCCGATTTGTGTGCCGTGCAAACCAGGCGACCAGGATCCAGCGTCCCAGAAGGTTGGATAGAAGTGAAATGAATAATTTGTGTGAAGTCTTTAAGACAGTTCAACACAGCGTCTGTCTGAAAAGTCCACCGGTAAAAACACAGAGCCAGTTAGAGAGACTCAAAGAGAATGACCTTTATTCCTTGATGGATGCCACGTAATAGAGCCGTTCAATTAGACGGGTGCCTTTGCCATTTTGAGAAAACTGCAATTTCTGTCACTTCACATACACCTGTCATTAATTTAAAGCAACATTTTGTAGTTTTTTTACCCTAAAATACTGTCTCAAAGATTATTTTGGTGGGAAACTCTTGATTTAACGGATGAATTGTACTGCTGCTGGTACCTGAGCAGCCTCATAGCGGCTACAAGCACTCCCTGTAAGGTTTGTTTTCGGGTCGGGACACACAGCTCCGCTCATCCCCTGCCTGCGGAAGAGTGTCGTGGGGTTTCAAGCTATGTTTCTGCATTCACCGGTTCCATCAGCTGCGCAGCCCACAGTAATCTTATAAAACGACAGTATTTACGACATTGATAACAGACAACTGCGCTGATCAACCACATGGGGGAGCCGTGAGCGAATGTTCTATAGTGCTGCTTTAAATGACTCCAGTGGGTTGATCTTTTTTTATATTCATATTAATTATGTCTTCTGAAGCGAAACTATATGTTTGTGAGAGAAACCGTACGTTTTTAGCTTGTTAAGCGAAATCTAATTCAAAGCAATAACCTCTATTATATCAATCTTGACCTATTTGAGTCATGAAAAATAATTTGCGGATATTTGCATACATATTCAATTTGCAATTATTAATATCACTGCAACTGATGAACATTTATTCCCTATTAAAAAACATTAGATGATGGAAGCGTGTGATGGCTTGTCACATAAACTTTGAGCAACTCCAAAACTTCATGGCTTTAAGTGCTCCCAACAAAATGCTATCAAAGACAAATTGCCGACTCGTACAGTATATGTTTATTGTAATCATAATAGTGTATGAGGCATTATGATCATTATGTAGAATGACCCAGAAATTAATATTTATAAGCAACTTAAGTATTTTGTTTCTGTGTGAGAGACACCCTTAAATCTGTCGTCTAAACTGGTGAATAATACATTTTAGGCTATACGTTACTTACTGTGCATCACCAGAACGTGATTTAATAAAGCGTGTCTCTTTGTCCGTCTGGTTTTCTTTTAGCATACTCATTTATGTGATGCATGGGTCTTCAACCGGGGGTCCGCGGAGTTAGGCTACACTTAATAAAACGGCCTGCTTTTACAACAGAATGCATAACATCTGCACCGATTTCTTTTACATCCAGAGACGACCTCTACCTCCACTAGAATAGTCGTTGTGCCATTACCCGGGGTCAGTCATCTCATTGAAGTCTTAACAAAAACTAAGGTTCAGGACAAGTAAATGTTTAACTGTCCATCTCGCAGTAAAATGAAAATGTATGATGCTGCAAATCCCTTTAAATAATCAAACAATCAATATAAATAATACACAGAAAAGTGTCTATGTGCAACAATAACATGCATAATAGTGCTAATGTAATGTCTTATCGTTATAGTGCTGTGACAATAATATTCTATGTAAATAGCTCTGTTTACACATTTAGTATAATGGTGTGCAAACGTTGAAGACCCCTGAAGTAATGTACACCGAATTCATTTCAGTATGAAGGAAAGATATAGGTATAGCTCTTTTATGGAATTATCTCACCCCCCGTGTCTCCGTAATAGTGTTTATCAATCATACATCTCATTATCCAATAGGAAAGTTGCCTTTAGTGCTGCCATAATTAAAACTATCAATCACTGTTTAGAAAGAGTGTGAGAGAACGTGTGTGTGCTGCTCTTATGGGTTTCATGAAGAATGGTGGAAAGTTAAAGTGTGGCTTTCGACTCGACGATTCTTATTATTCGTATTATCACAAGAATAGATTTAATGTAACAGTTTGTTGTGAGGAAGGCGGGACGAGAGCCGTGAGGTGGGGCCGGTGGCGTGAGTTATAGATGGAATCAGCTGCGCACACCGGTCCCGCATAACACTTAGCACTGCATGTTGTCACATGACCTTTGACTCCTTTTAAATTCCATTTCATTTGATTCATGGGACCTCAAGTGAAGTTAACATCATCTGCTGGTGTCACATGATGACCACAATTTCACTCCTAAAATGTAAAAACAAGTCCGCCCCATTCTGTAAATGCCTCACCAATCTATTTGTGGAGTCGGTGTTATTATTTTATTATCTTCAAATGGTTAAAACGATCGGCTCCGACCGCTGTAAGTCTCTGATCTGTTCAATGGTAGCGAGGTCTGTTTGAATTATTCATATCGCTTGGGTCTCAAATCCTCGGACCGTTAAATAAGAGACAGATTAAAGTCGCCAGAGGGGCTCTGACTTTTCTCTGCCCCCCGACTGAAAGAATGACCCTCAGTATGACTAATAAGAATTCACTGACGATTCGCCCTCAAGTTCTCTTTTTATGCCGGCAATAAAGAAGTGAATGACGCTAAAGTGTTCTCGGACCCCGATGAGTTTTTATGTGTGTGAAATGCTGACAGCGCTGCTTGTCAGACCCTCTTCATTTCTCTTTGTTAGTTTTAATTAAGACACTAGTTTTATTGGGATCTGTTTGCTGCTCAGGTATCGGTTTTAATTCACGCAGTTTGGACACGGTTTGGTGTTTGAGTATATTTAAGAGCCAAAACATACTAGTTACACAGTTAAGTTTATTAAAAAGAAGATATTTTAAAGAACATTGGTAACCCAACCACATTGACCGTACAGGTTTTAAAAAATATAAATGAACTATCCCTTTAACACATTTTATGTAAAATTGTTTTTCTAAGGCAGGTGCACTTGCACCAAAGACTTCCATTGCAATTGAATTGGTGAAACACAATTTATTTGTCAAAACCATCAAGGAAAGTTGTTTTTGAATGTCAGGGACATGGACAGAAGAATGTGATGCGCGTGTTGTTGTTATAGTGATAGATGGGAGTTTTGTTCTTCTGGCATCTCCTAGACTAGGACCTGAGGTTTATCCAGTCAAGGTCAAGATAACACAACAAGTGATTGGCAAAACAATATCATTCTCTTCCCTCCTTCCCTTTGTCTCTCCCACCCCTCTCGCTCTTACTTTTCACATCATTCCCTTCACAGACAAGCTTTCAGGGGGTCCTATGACCGGAACTGTTAGAGGTCTTGTGTTCAAGTCTTTTAGAGGTTTGCAGAATGTGCTGTGGAGCATTATGTGTCATTCTGGGTATGAATGTGTTTGCTTTTGGTGTGTCCATCAAGTGTTTTCAAGCGCACTGGAAGTGGGTTGTTGATGATAGACTGCTCACTTGATGACAAGTGATCTTTAAAGACGGGAAGAGTCATCATCCTTGTGAAAAAGAGACTGTAAGGAAGAAATAGAAGAGGGATGTGTTTTTTGTCAGTGTTCACAGAAACAGGTCTTAGAGAGTTCGTAAATCTCTTTTTTCCATTTGTGTCAAATTAGACTTTTTACTGAGCTTGTCTTAGCTGTTTGACAGGGATGTGCAAACTAGATATTTTTTGAACATCTTGGTTGTCCACGTGTGACCCTACATTTTTCTTTTATGCCTAAATATATTAAGTAAAGATCATGTTCCGTTAAGATATTTTGTAAATCTCCTACCGTAAATGTATCAAAACTTTGGATGCAGCAAAATCGCAAACAAAAATGGCAGGAAACACGCCTACAAACAGTGCTCGCTGTTTCACGCTCTTTGTGAATTACCCACTCAAGTTTGGTATCCATGTAAAGATTAGAATTTCAGTTGTCGGGTTCAACTACTCACTACAACATCATTACAGCGGTAAACCAATAGAGAGCGTAAAAAACAAACCTGTTTCTTCTAAGCAACAGCCTGCTACAGTGCCTTTGATGGACACCAAAGATAAGATTTTTTGCACCCTCAGTTTCACGAGTTTAAATAGCTTTATATCGGCCAAATATTTTCCTATCCTATCAAATCATACATCAATGGAAATGTATAAATTGATTGTTCTTACTGCCGCGATCTGGAAAATTCTGACAGAGGCAAGGAATGAAGGCATAAAACGAAAAAGTAGATAATGATCTATAACTACATACAGTTATGATAACAATTACTTAATCATAAATATCAATATTTTATATTTAATATGCATGAAAGACCCATTGACGTTATTTGATGGCATTGATTGTTCTTAAATAATTTAAGTGTCATGATTTCAATGTAATAGACTAAAATTTTACTCCGAAAAAACTGACTTAAATGAGAAAATCGAATATATTTTGTATAGGCTACATATTTAAAGCCCAGGCACAGACCAGTCAAAGCAAACAAATGCTCGTTGCGTCACTTCTTGCAGCCGCGAAAACGATCCTTGACGCATCACCAAATGCAGAAATGTTATTGATCATAACGTAAGGAAAGTGGAACACAGCTACATTAAATATTGGATAAGAACAGTTTGATTAATAGCGTCCAGTCTTTAAAATATATTACATATACCCTACGCAGGTTTTAGACCATCCTTCTTAGTTTTAGACTAGTCGACTACACGGTTACAAGTCGTTTCAACAACTGTCTAATTACTCGTCGCGCACATCCCTACTTATGACTGGTTTTGTGGTCACAAATGAAAATCTTGACTAGTTTGTCTCAAACTGTGCATGCGTTCCCTGTGTATGCCGTTGAACCCATAACCTTACTTTTGCAGTAAACCAAACCAAAAAATAAAGTGTTAAGTGTCTTCTTCTTTAACCTCGTGCCTGCGTCTATTTGCCCTTCTGCTCTCATAATCATCTTCATGATTTTATATATCAGCTCTTAACTTCTCCGTAGTGCTGTTTAATGGACCGTTTTCTTCATCACAATGTGCTAATGTGTGGTTGGTGTTTGGTTTACTGTATAAGGCAGATGTTTAGCGTCTCCTCCGGCTCTGTTTAATGACCGTTTCTGAAGTGTGGAAGGGTGCGGTGACCCTGCTCTCCGGTCGAGTCTTAGGGGCCCAGGACTCAGAGGTATTGAGATACTGTTATCCTGTCCGCTGTTCATTTAATTGCGTGTGCGTCTGGCCGTTCAGAAGTCCCACTCCGCCTGAAGACTGGAATGAGTTTTGTCAAAGAGCGATCATTTCTGTGCAATCCTTCAGAAATGTCGTTGCAGCAGTTGCCATTCTGTGTATGTTTTTATACGTGTACTCTCTCATTCTTTCCTCATTCTCACCTTTTGTTTTGAGCTGTCGTTTTCACTTGTTCTTTCTATCTACAGTATCAGGATGGAGTTCTGCTTTTTACGCTGTTGGTTGTTTGATGCAGCCACATTTTTTAGGGTATATATGATTATGGCAAGTTTTAATGTAATGTTCATCGTGTGTTTTCAGGCTCTGAGAGCGGAGCTTATGGGGCGTGAGCAGTTAGTATTCGGCACATTGGACCAGGCACGCATGTTTCTGGCTGATCAGCCAATCGAAGGACCCGAGGAACCACGCAAAAACCTGCAGCCCAAAACAGGTGGGAGAACACTGTTTTCTCTTATCATCAATGTTTTACCAAAGAAACCCAACATTTAAAGTCTCGGCATGTCACGGTGTATTATGTAAATAACTGGGAGACCTTCAAATGGGTCATCAGTGATGTCTACAAAGCCACGCCTCATGTCGATGACCTCATGTCGATGACCTTTATTCAGTAAAATATAAGTCACATAACATAACAATAATAATGGATGTAAACTGTATCGTTTTTGCTAGAACTTCTAAAGGTGTTGTGAGCTGTTTGTGCATCTGAAGTGTGTGCAGTGACAGCTGCTGAAAAACTGAAAGGTCTTGGCACATACAGTCTGAAATTTTTCGTAAGCGTTTTTTCAGACATGGTGTTCGTTTGTACGGTGTCTCTGAATTGTCAAAACGCCTCTCAAAATGCTTGCCTTGGATGCAAAGAACGCAGAAAATCGAGCAGTGTGTAAATGCCATTGACACAACTTGAGGTCGTATTTATTTCGTAACGTGTGGAAATTTAGGACAATGTTTGGCCTTCAGAGACCTTTTCAAAATTATCTTCAGTTTACTATTTCTAGGGATGTGTTCAGGTAAAACAATGATTTTGTTTCATTCTGTGAACTACTAAATATATTTCAAAATAAAAATATTGATCGTATTTCAAAATATTAGCAAAATGAAAACTGGAGAAACTGGAGTAAATACATATATTAGATATTTAAAAAATGTTTTGTTTGGCAATATACATTTTGGGAAAACATACTAACTTTCAGTTGAACAGTACAAGTTTATTCAATAAAAATGTTCTCGAAATGGATTATTTGGAGAAAATGATGGGTCAAAGGCAGCCAATAAGAGTCCAGCATAGTTGGAAATGCTGCGAATAATAGCTACTTTAAAGACACTAAAATATAACATAGCTTTGATTTAGTTGTCTCTATTCACTGTATAATTCTCATCATCGCATTATTGTTTTTCTATTATTCTACAATCTCTAGAAATATTAATAAGGAACGAATTCTATACTTAAGCAATAGCGTATTTTAAATTTATTAGACCTCTTCAATTATGAAATGCAGTCAGGATGTGTAGAGACATTGAACTATTATAACAGAAACATGTCTTTAAGCGATGCCCTCTGTGAGGTGATGAACCTTTAGCAGACCAGCTCCCGGACCGGCAGAGTTTATTTTGATACTCTCAGAGCGACGCTCTTTGATGTAAGTGACTCTGATCAATCGGACACTCGCTGTCAACCCGCTCTTAACTGAGGTATCTGATGTCTGGAAACTTCCACAGTTCTCATCCACGGGGACCTGCTTGAAAAGCTAATTTAGGGCGAACGTCAGTCATCGCTTTACAAAAAAATTGAGCGAGCCGTAGATTGTGTGTGTGGGTCGGACTGAATGCCCATGTGAACTGGGTTAATTGGCAGATCAGAGACTGCAGGCGGTTTCCACTTTTCCACTTCCTGAAGCTCTATGAATTCTGTCTTTCAGAAAACACTAAACTCATCACAAAAAATTGTGAATCATTTTCACATACTTGCTCGATAACGTATTGCCGCTTTAATGTCAGCATCACACATTCAAATGCACATTTACAGGTATTGATATCAGTTTAGAGGGTCAGTAATATCTGATGCATCTCACACGTTGAGCACCTTGTGTTTCCGAACCCTTAAGAGTTCTCTGAACTTCCTTTTGACCTCTTCAACTGGATCCAAGTCCAGAACCCAGCAAGCTGAATTAAGACTCATGTGGTTCGGAGAGGAAATCACACACAACATCTTTACACAAATAAATCATTTGGAGATTGAACCACATGTTGGCTATTCATACGTTGAGGAATCTGTTCCACTGTTCATATTCTATGAGCATGTACAAGCCGCTTCAAAATAAGGCCGCCAGTTTCGTTTCAGCTCATCGTAATTGAATTTTATACCTTTGCACAAACGCTTGAATGGATTTGAATTGTAAATTGATTCTCGCTTGGCTGAAAGAGAAACGTTAGGGTGGAAGATGAGCATTTATAGAATTAAGTCCCGTTTGTGATGCCGATGTGACCTGAAGTGTCCGCACGCGTCCTCAAAACGTCTGATGAGCAGATGAAAGAGCAGATGGTGATGCTCTAGGCTTCTCGGACTCCTCAACGTCTACTTCTCTCTCAGCTCATTAATTTAATTCCCTTATTAGCTCATTAATTATTTGATAGCTTCGTGTTGATAAATGTGAAATGCACAAAATGGATTTTACTGGAGCGTGTCTGTTGCTCGTTTCTATAGTCTAGAAAGCTGCCCACTTCAGCAACATCTCTTCACCGTAAGTGCGTTTTCCATTGAAAGGTTTTTAAGATAGTGTGCTGTATATTTTTGTGCCGTTTGAAAATGCCTTGTATTACGTGGCAATCTAAGACAGCATTGCATGTAGCCTTTGTAGATAAGGTAATCCCAGAATGCATTTTGATAAGCGCGGCTTGTCAGAGTCGAGATAAGTGTTTTTTTATGCAGTTTTGGAGTCAGTCCTGAAAAGTATCAGTGCGAAATGGTTCTTTTCAGGGTTTAAAGAACAAAGTGGTTTAAAACATCATGTAATATTCATGGGAGAAGTTGATAAGCACTTATCACAAAGCTCAGTATAGTGGCTTTAGAATAAAAGTTCTTTCTATCAAGAAAAGTTTATTAGGAAAAAATACTTTTAAATTATTAAATAATTGTGTTCTGAAAGTTAACATTCACCTTTTAATACTTTTTATTGGTTAGATGTTTGCAAAACCTAATGACAAATGTAGAGGATGACTAATAATAATGGGTTATGGCAAATTATATTCACTAAATATACAAAGGTTATATAAATATACAAGATTTCAGCAGTCATTTTTTGTATGAAAGCTACTGTGAAATTTATTACACAATTGTTGTCACATTTTTTTATAATTCGCTTTAAAGATGTCCAAGAAATATGCAGTTCGTACATTTAGCCTCTGTCATCATCTCGATTCAAAATATAAAATAGCAGGTGCACGTACCGTATGTTTCCGGTGCATTCTGTGCTATAGTACAGCTAAGAGAGTAGCTGTGTTTTGTTTGTCGTTATAGGGATGCCTCACTGAGCGCTCTCGCAGTGTTGCCATATTTAAACATTTTTGTTGTTTGGTCATCGTTCATGAAGCTGTAGATACTTTATGGAGTTAATAAAGCTGACAGCTGTGTGTAACGGTTTATGTTCTTAACAATTTTAGGATTATCCCTCTCTGCAATTGTTTTTTACAAAAAATATCTGGCAACACTGGCACTTTACGGCAGGTCTTGTGGCTTTAGCAGTTAACGCCATTTTCTTGCACTGCACATACAGAAAAGGCACACGCCTCTCCAATGCACGTCTAAATACGTCCTTAACAACTCGTTGTCCAGTGTGCATGTACAGAACAGAATTTGCACTAAAAGGGGAAGCTACCACCGAATTTAGACCCAGTGTGTACATGGCCAGACTCACCTTTACGTCAAATGATGCTAAAGTGACATTTTTCACAAAATCATACATCATAGCTCAAATTATAAATAATTTTAAGCGTACCGCTGGGAATCCCATGAAAACGAGTACAACGCTTTTTGTGTTCCTGCTCAATAACTGATTTGCTTTTATTTTTATCCAAATAATGTCACGTTACACCTTCAAAGGAGCTCAATGAATGAAAACGAGTTTGTTTCTGTGACGTTTCAGTTGACCTGAGCCCAGAGGAGAAGGCCCAGCGGGTGGCTAAAGCGATTCGTAAGCAGACGGCAGATGTGGGTGAGCGCTGGCAGAGGCTGATGGGACACGTGGGCACGTGGGAGGAGCAGGTGGAGAGATCTTTAGATAAACTTCAAGACCTCCAGAGCTCCATGGATCAGCTGGACCTCCGTCTAACACAGGCCGAGGAGCTCAGAACGGATTGGCAACCAGTGGGAGACCTTCTCATAGATTCTCTACAGGATCACATCGATAAGACCACGGTGAGAATGCTGCTATCAAACGCAATTTTTGGTTTATTGTTAAGTCCATGTCTAGAGATACTTCTTCCGGTTTGTGTTGCAGGCGTTCCGTGAGGAGATCGCTCCTCTGAAACAAGATGTTCGAGCTGTGAACGATCTGGCAGGTCAACTGGCACCACTGGATGTCCAGCTGTCCTCCACCTCTAACCGTCAGTTGGACAACCTCAACATGCGCTGGAAACTACTGCAGGTCCTCTACCTACTCCAAACCTTTCCTGTGCTTCTCTTCTCTCTCTTTCAGTTCCACCTGTGTGAGCTTTAAGTGGACAGTATCTCTTTACATCCCAATGACAGATAGAAGAAGTCTATGTGTATGGACATGTGCTGACTTTGTTCATTTGTGATTTCCGTCTCTCCTCAGGCAGCTGTAGAGGAGCGGTTAAAGCTCTTGCGGGAAGCACACAGGGATTTTGGTCCTTCTTCTCAACATTTCTTATCCAGTGAGTCTGCATGCTGTAGTTTTATTATTTATTGTCAGTTCATATTAACTAAAGAAAGTTAAAGAAAGTAAAATTTAACCTTATTTCAAGTTGTTTGAGCGGATGATGCTGGTATTGGTAACCTAGTTAACAACGGTAAATAAACAAAGACCCACAAATAGATCAGCCAGAGTTTTTAATGTTTGCTACGTCAGATTTTACTTGATCAAATTAACTTAAGTAAGGTTAAATCAATATTAGATTGAATACAGTGAAGACTATAAAGTATTTAGAGTATTTAATTTCTGTACCTGATCTGTGCTATTGAACATTACTTGCTTGATCTTATTTTATTACATTCTGATTAGTTACATTTACATTTAGTCATTTAGCAGACGCTTTTATCCAAAGCGACTTACAAAGAGATCAGGGAGCAATAAGTGATATGTCATAAAAGAGCAATAGTGTGCTAATACAAAGTTACTAGTTTCAACAAAAGCTAGACCACTACCTGTTGAGTGAAAGAGAGAGGGTTAGTGTACTTTTTATTTTAGAAGGTTGTGAGAGATGTGGTTGACCAGACCGAGTTAGGAAGAACGTTCCACCGGGAACTTTGTCTTCAACAACTAGATATTTTGAGTTACAGGCTAATAGTTGTTATGGTACCATACCCATATTTATTAAGATTAAAAAAAAAACAATCAAATAACTAGATATTATTTAATACTTTTTTGTTGTCGGGCCAGTAAAAATTGGAATCACTTGCCCGACTACGCCTTAGTGTTGAGCTCTGAAAATGACTTCTTTTATGTTCTGCGGAAGGAAGAAAGTCACACAGGTTAGAAATGACAACAGGGCGAGTAAACGATGACAGAATTTTCATTTTGAAGGTAAACTACTCCTTTAAGCTAGTGTCAATCATGGCGAATTAAGGGATTTTTCTTCTGATCTGATACTTTAAAATACTATAGATGCACAGATACTTAATTCCTCCATTGATAGCCGATTAAACAGAGTGATATCTGCCGATACTGATTCTGAAGATCAACTTTATATTTCTTAACTTTCTAAATGTATTAGTTCATATACTGTAATAACTATGAATATTGAACACCAAACATTTTTTATACGGATCACAAATTCATTGCATTTTCCTGTCCTCTTTTGATTGACATTATATATGGGCCCTGATCATCAGCTGCTTTTAAACTAAATTGCTTTAAGAACTGATACCGATTATTGGCCGATATATCGGTGCATCTTTTGTGCGCATACAACTTTTAAGGTCCTTTATTTTGCTCTCAGGTGAAGCGTACAGCAAATCTATTATATTGAGTCTGCTGGGAGAGCAGCTATATCAGCGGTAATGCTTCAGTGTCGGGTTCAAATAAAGAGGGTTAGATATCAGTGTTATAAGAGAGATATGCTTAATTGATGTTTCATTTAACAAGAGCATTAGGATCACATTCAATGCATGCTGCTCAAATCAATCTTTCATTATCTGTGTGTCAACAGCTTCTGTGCAGATGCCCTGGCAGAGAGCCGTGTCCCCAAATAAAGTGCCATACTACATCAAGTAAGTACCACGGATCTCTGAAGAGTGCTCCATATGTCTCACGATTGACCTTTCGTTTGTATGCTTCGTTCAGTTTGTCATTTGGCTCGTCAGTTATGTTTGCTTATGTAGTGTAGGTCATTTCTCCTTACATTCAATAAGTAGCTTGCATTCTTACATCTCTTGTGATGTGTTTTCTTGCGGTGCATGTTTGAGTTTGGTAGGGACAAAACATAAGTCAACCCGTTTCTTTGTACCACAGTGTTGAGGTAGAATAACTTTCTAAGTTATTCACGATGGTTCACATGTTGACGCAAACCTACTCTTGTTTGGATCAAAATTCTCCAATGATGATACCTGCTAGGGGCAAGAAAAGTTAACAAACTGATCCAGGACCCAAAGGTCTTTGCAGAGATCAGGTTTTCTGCTGTAACTCACATATACAGTGTAAAAAAGACGTTTGAAGCCCATCAGATGAAGCAAGATGTTTCCAGAAAATCTCATAGTGTCTCTAGGCGATTCCATCAGTTACCGAGACTGCCACTGAAAAAGCATGAGTTGGATTCTGTGCTTTTGTCTCCTTAGCGAAGTGCCCATCAAGCCCAGAGAGACAGGGTTAGAGAAAGAGAATGAGGGATAGAGAGAGATTTTTGTTGCTCACAGCAGCATCCTTGTAAATGCAGTTGGAAATGATCCAGACATGGAGGATGGATGTCAGATACCATTAAAAAGAATCAGATGATGGAGACTCGGTGAAGGACGATGCTTAAAATCAGTGTTGGGGATTTAAACAGACCCCAAGTGTGCACGTAACCCTTCGCTTTGTGCTACGGACGTGAATGAGACAAATCATGCAGATGATGTTATAGCAAAATGTCAGAATCCTATGCACTGTGTATTGAGGAAGGGAGTCATATCTAGAGACACCAAAATATTAGGGCTGTCAAACATTTCATCAGGACTAATCGCATCCAAAATAAAAGTTTGAGTTTACATAATATATTTCTGTTAACTGTGCATAAAAATTGCATACTAATAAACACATACATGCATGTATTTAAGATTTTTTTTAAATTGATAAACTTTTATATAAAAATATCAAAGTGGCTTTTGGGATAGCCTCTTTTGACTTGAGTA
The DNA here is from genome assembly GCF_947034865.1 of Barbatula barbatula. Lineage (NCBI taxonomy): Eukaryota > Metazoa > Chordata > Actinopteri > Cypriniformes > Nemacheilidae > Barbatula > Barbatula barbatula. Next base: position 14,785,150 of record NC_136780.1, read on the forward strand.
AACAACAATCCAGAGCAATGCACTAAAAACACCCAGGCGCCTGAACTCAAACTCACATAGCAACACCCTGGCAACCGCATGGACTAGCACTACAAGTGTTGGTCAGTTATGGTTTCATTGTAGTAACAATAACCCCGATACAAAAACCTTTTATTTCACAATTATTACAGCGCAACTACATAATAATGATTATTTGGTCAGGATTTTTTACGATAACTACTAAAAATAATAAGTGAATTTTAAATCGTTTTTGGGCACCGTCATGGGCATACAATAGTCGATGATCTATTTTATAAATCAAACTATAACATGTTTAGTAAACAAGAAGCTCTGTTATTTGTGTTTGCTTAGAAGTTTTATAGTATGATGAGAATATGCAGAAATGATATGCAGATTATGTTGATATGTTTTTATATTTTATATAATTATAATGTTACTTTTTGTAACAAGAAACAGTTAATGTTAATATTATAAAAGTAGAGCCCAATAATAATATTACGCAAAATAATATAATACACTAATATATATATATATATATATGAGACTACATTATGACTACAAATAAAATATAAATGAACACAAATCATTTTTACAGAAATGCCCTATCAGTGACTAACATAAAAAATAACGTAATAATATAGTTACGGTACCTTTGTGAGGTAACAGAATGACTGTGATTAAACACAACAGAAGGCATAAGATGTTTTCTTAAAAACGCTTGAGTTTTGTACTTGCCAGCTGGAGATGAAACTCCTGTAAATAAACAACAAACATCACGTGAGTGTGTGTGTGTGTGTGTGTGTGTGTGTTTGTTTGTACGCGTGTGAGAGGCAGCAGGTGTGATGTGTGAAATGGCCGGTAGCTGAACTATTCTTCTAGCGATCACTCTGACACCCCCCATATGCTTGTGCATATATGAATACACATGAGTTTCGCCCTCATCCTTTCATTTCCCCGAAGGAATTGCTTTTACACTTCCACCAAACTCTCATTGGAGATGACTCAAAGCTCTCTCTGCTCTTCTTTGAGTGTAGATTGCTGTTTTGAGAAATGCTTAGCTGGCCGTACAGTGTGTCTTCTGTGTCTGAGTGATCTTGCTCTGAGACGGGGTGAAGACGCAAAACTAGTTGCCTTTTTTGGTTAAAAGCAAATATGTAAATGGCAAAAGGCCTGACCTATCTGAGGTCGAAGGTCAACATGATTGGTGACAGGCTGATTTGCCTGGATTGAGGTGATGATGATGCTCCTGTATATTGGTCGCCAATATTTATAGGTCGTTTATCCGTTTAGTTATTTTGATGACAAAAGTTTGAGTAAGTAAGCAAATGATATTGCCTCATAGTCGTTCTTAAAAATTGGTATTGATACTCAGCCAAAGTAAATCCTTGTCTCTTTTCATATCTATTTAGACTTTTCTAAAAAAAAAGTCTACCGAAAAAGAACTGTGTCATCAAATTTGTTAAAATATGAACTCTTTGCCATGTTGTTATACTGTGGGATGGCATTGAAAAAAACTATTTGCTCATAAAAAATGCCTTTAATGTGTGTGTGCAGTTGACAGTAATGTAAAATACGCTTTAATCTGTCATCTTCATGTATACAAATATTTTACTGCATTTGAGAAATTGTGGCTCATCTCTAACTCTGTCTCACTAAGTGTCGACTATAAACCACACTTTCAATGCACAATGCATTTAAGCAAACCAAGGACGTGATGCAAAATGTACACAGATCCGCTGATCAAGGTTTTTTTTAGCTCTTGCCATCAAGCCGAAATTCATGCAAACAAACACCCTTAAAAAAACTAAGTGTGAAAACACTTTAAAAGAGCGTACACACACTTTTGCTGACTCGAATCACCAGAAACATTAACCGGAGAGATCAAAGGGATCAATGTGTATGAGAGTAGAAGGAAATGTAGAAGAGAAGAGATTTAGTGATGATGCCTCACATGTCAGACGTGCTGGAGGGACACGTGCTGGAGATCAAGGGGGTCTGAAGAGAGAGAATGATGTGTTTTGTAAGAAGGATATTTCTGTTATTCTAAAGACTGTTTTGTGAATATAATGAGTTCATGTTTATTCATAAGAATATGCGTTCAGAGAGACGCTGTGGACTTGAGAGAGAGCAGCTAATCCAGCGAGAAGCTCCGGGCTCAGAATAAAACCTTCTCACATCTGTTACTGTAAGCATATACTGTACTGTGTGTGTCTCTGCTGATTTAATCTACACTTCTTAAAAAAAAGTGATGCCTTCCATGTTTTAGCAGTTTAATTCTAAACATGCATTTACACTGACAACAACAACACGAGCAAGCAAGTGTTATCATCGACAAAGCATTTCATTTTATTCTTACGACAAAAATTAAGATGTTCTTAGGAAAATATTTGAGAACGTATTAAGAAACATTCTTACAAACTTTCTATAATTTATCTTAAGAACAATCCTATATTCGAACAGTTTTGTTAATCCCGCCCCTTATCCAAACTAACACAGTGTCTACACCGGGCGCGACACGACACACGGCTTGTTGTAATCCTAGTTGAATTTTGAAGGAAAAGTCATTGTTCCCTATGGACTCTACTTATTTTGGATGTAACTGACCGTACTGACACAAGACTTGGAAGCGATCGTGCATAGTCTATTGCATACAAAATCAATGCAAAGTCGTGAATAGACGCAAACTCACGCCAGATGATGCAAATCGGGCGGCGCATTTGACAAACATTTGCGGCTTAAGACGCTAAAACCTGTGTCAGGTGTTTATTTATTTTCTGCCTCTTTATAATGTCCTTCTCCTTTAAAGAAATGCAACATTGAGTATGCACATTAAAAACTACCAAAAATATGAATGATTTTATTTTGTTTAGTTTCTAAGCAATGTTTTATTTGTGATTTTGAAGAGGACAGTGAGACTCGATGCTACTTTCGTCACTCTTAACAGAATTGTTGGTATAAGTCACTAATGAGGTTGTGTTGTAGCTCAGCAGGTGGTTGCTGATGTAGACGGCGTGCAGCGAGGCAGCTCTTTGACGTTCAGGACAGAGTTTTGGTGTACAGTTGATAACACTTCTGCTCTGATCTGTTGCTGGAGAGCAGTGGTGTGTTAAAGAGAAGATAGCAGCCTAGGTGCTTTATTTCTGCTGATGGCTGTAACCAGCTCAATTACCGCCCGTAGCACAATCTGTCCAGACGCTCCTGAATGTGTCCGTCCTCGGTGATCCTGCTGAAAATCACATTATGGGACAGAATGATGGTGTGCGGCCGTCTCGGTTTGGCCCACCTTCAGGGATCATCAATGTCTATTTAAAGCTACATGTGTCTGTGGAATTATAGTATGTCTAGCTGAGACGGTTTGAGCCATTCGGCGACGCTATCGGACCTCTTGTCTATGTGTGAATGAGTCATAAAAGAGATGATGAGATCATCTCAACACCTGCTGACAAACCCAACCTCTCTCTCTCTCTCTCGCTCTCTCCCTCTCTCTCCTGAATTGGAAACCAGAAAAAGATTCATGTACATTTACCGAGAAGAAAATATAAATGGTGCTTGACTCACCATCACAATGCTCTTCTAAAGTGTTCTCAGTGGTTGCTAGGATGTTGCTGTACGCTTGCTATGTGAGTTAGCAGCAATAGTGTTATGAATGTGATATTTTCAGTCAAATCGTGAAATATAAATACTCATAGATTTTGTGAATTAAAATGTTCAAACCAGAAACAATAATACCCAACAAATGAGAAGGAATTGCTCCTCATAGACCACAATATGGTTATTTTCTTTTAATATTCAAAACCTTTCAAAAGTTTAAAAACCTTTGGTGAAAACTAGATTTTTTAAAGCCACAATATGGAAGAATTTTGTTATGAAGTATCCAAGAATCACTTGCACAGTGTGATATATTTCATGTTGTGTACTTACATTATCCCAAATGTTCCAAGAATGTGCAGATCCAGAGAAATTCCTATTTACAATAATGGCCCGTCCCTTGTCTCCCTTGTATTTGTCGCATATCAGCGACTTAATATCCGCTGCTCTGCACGAAACTCGGCAACATGCAAATGCAAATGTGGCTATACAGCATCTGGGACGCAGGACCTGTTGTTCTGTTATTATGGATCACAAATTCTCTTTGGCGAGTAAAAGAAACCCAAAAAGGCATACATAACGTCATTTAGCTTCGCCTTTCATTGTTGTTTCGAAAGTAAACCATCTAGCGGTCCAAATGTACTTATTGTGCCTTTAAAACGTGCATGGAATTGCCCAAATCTGATCGCTTAAAAAAACAAAACAAGCTACATGATTTAAATATATCATTCATGTCTATAGCACAACAATGCTAGCACGAGCATTTCTTTCTATGTTTAATGGTCTACATTTAAAAACAATGAAAGGGTGGGCGCAAAAGATGTGAAATGTTTAAAGCCATAAATTGATTCAAGCAGGGCATTGTAATAAAAACACTCGGGGCTTTACACACACACACACACACACACACAGATACTAAGAACTGGTGTCAGACATATCGTCCGGCCTCTGACCTCCCTTAATTTCGCTTTAAAAGCATTCTGTTTCATTTCTTTCTCATCTATCTCAGTCATTCATGCCCCTCCAAAACCTGTTTGCGTCCAAAATAGCATTGCTCTCACACAAACGCACACCCACACAACAGACAGCGGAAGTTATATGGGTGTACCGAGTCCAATTGACCCTCTCTGTTCTCTTCTCTAGTCATCTGAACCAGTCCACGTGCTGGGACCATCCCAAGATGACCGAGCTCTATCATTCCCTTTGTAAGTGTCACACAAACACAGAGATTCACATCTCATCTGCCCTCAGACGCACTCAAAGCGCCTCACTCAAATACACAGCTGAATAAATATTGGACAGCACCTCTCCAAAGTGAAGGTTTGCGTCTGCCTCTGTTAGGCAGTAAATCTCCAGAGAACATCACACACATACGAATCACACGTCTCACAAAAAACGCTTTTCACCTCTAAACAAATAGTCTAACTTATGACTATTTATTTCCCCCCAATTCGATTTTTCTTCTAATGTCTAGTATTTGATGCTGAATCTCATTGCTGTTAACATATTATAAATATCAACAGCCGATACATTGCTGCCTCAAGTGTGATGTTTTGTTTGCACGCTCATCTTTCTGACGTCCCATTTTTGTCTGTTTCTATCCAGCTGACCTCAACAATGTAAGATTCTCTGCATACAGAACGGCCATGAAGATCCGGCGGCTACAGAAAGCTCTCTGCTGTAAGTGTGTGTGTGTCTTAAATGATTAGAGCTGCATCAGTTCCTGTCCTCACTCCATCGGCTCAATTAACTCCGAGAGACCCATTTAAAAGCACTGTGTGGGTGTGTTTGTGTTTGTGCGTGCGTGTGTGTGTGTCCATGCCTCATCTCTCATGTCCTGCTCATTTGCATGCCTGTTTGTCTTTTGTGTAGTTAATTGGTCTAATTAAAATAGTGTAAACAGAACGCATTCTCTCGCATTGTCAAAGATGAAAAGTGTTGATCGTCCGGAAATGTACAAGAGTCCTAATGAGATACAACATGATAAAGTGACAAGCGGTACATCTTGTTGGGTTATAACGTTTTTGCCCTAACCGGCAGCGACCGTGAGGGGGTGACACGCGGCTCCACCCACTGGTCCAGATCAGGAACCGGATCAAACACGCCGAATGTGTGTCTTAAAGGACCAGTGTGTCATTTTTTGAAGAATGTATTTTCAGAAATTCAATATTATATTCATAACTATGTCTTTAGAGGTGTAGAAAGACCTTATATAATGAAGCGTTATGATTTTATTACCGTGGAAGGAGATATTTCTATCTACACACGCCGCGGGCCCCAGTGCATGGAATTCTCCATGTTGTTTCTACAGTAGCCCTAAAGGGACAAACCACCCTATAGAGCACGTTTCGTAAATGCGTTATCTTATCCGACAAAGAAGCGAAAAACTCTACGGCATTAGTCCTGTGTCAGCTTCCATAGTGCTTCGAAAGGAAGGGGTGGAGTGAGCCGTTGGTTGCGGTTTGCAACCTTACCACTAGATGCCGCTACATATCATGCACTGGACATTTGAACATCACCTCTGAATGAGGTGATTTCCTCATATGTGGAATATTAAAAGGCTGAGAAAAGTGTTTAGCTGTATTGCGCTTCTGTATTAGCATGTTGTTTTCCAGACACCGTCTGTTATTGATCTGTGTATCTGTTTCTCAGTGGATCTGTTGGATCTGAATGTGGCTCAGTCGATGTTCCAGCAGCATAAGTTGACAGTAAACTCACAGCAGCTGACGGTTCCTGAGGTCATCAACTGTTTGACGTCCATCTATGACGGTTTGGAGCAGGAACACAAAGATCTGGTCAATGTCCCGCTGTGTGTGGACATGTGTCTCAACTGGCTGCTCAACGTCTATGACACGTACGCAATACACACGCTACACGACGGACTGATCGCAAGATTTATTTTATTACTGAAGTTATACTTTTACTTGTATCTTTATAACCGTCATGTTTTTTTTGGTTTATTTTAAATCATTTTGCTTGTCTTATTATTGTATTGCTATTAAGGTTGACATACTTTTTTATTTTAAGTTTTGCTTTTAGTTTGGTTCCTATTTATGTGTTTATTTTTATTTTATTTATACATTTTCCAGTTAATATTTTTAGTGCCTCAACTTATTTCAGTTTATTGCAGTTAGGCAACTCATTTCCATTTAGTTTAAATACTTTTTTAATAATATTTTTTTCTAATAACATAAATGTTTTAATATATATAATAGTTAGTAGTTAACAATAATACCCCTTTATCGTTGAGCATCATCAGATACAGTATCATCCCACTACTGTCTGTTTCTCATGATGTGTTTTGTATGTCACAGGGGTCGCAGTGGGAAGATTCGAGTTCTGTCAATGAAGATTGGCCTTCTTTCGCTTTGTAAGGGTCACCTGGAGGAGAAGTTCAAATGTAAGCTGGAACAAACACACAAACACTCCCAGCATTGTGTCCTAACCAGGCACGACAGGAGAGAGTTTGGGACGAATCAGATTTTCGTCCAGACCCGCTGTCAAGGTTGCCAGGTTGTTGTAATAAAGCCTGCCCACTGTCATGCATTAGACACTTTAATCAATGAAAATAACTGTAAAGCATTAATCATTGACATATATTTACATCAATCAAATGATCTCACCTCCAGATTTACAGCTGATGAACAAAATCCTTCAGGAAAAGTGGTTCTCCTTTTTTTAGAACTCTTTGAATGAACTATTTACAGATTTATTGTCCGATTCAGTTTTATTATTGTTAAAATGTACATTTGTTAGAGTACAATAGTTCAGTACACTCATTTACGTCAAGTGCAAGTTATGAATATATCAAATTTCAACCCGCAGAATTCGTTTAAAAGTAGCCCAATTCCCCTGGAAAACGCTGTGCTTGAACAAAAATAAATTGGCTGTAATTTCCCAAACATTTTAAAATATAAAAAAAAGTCATTCTATTCAATAAAAGTATTAAGCCATGAACCCAACCAGTCGGAGCGGAGAAAAATCTCCTAAAACGTTTTGAAGCAATAAAGGGCTTAAAATAAAATTGCCTAGAAAGGAATTGAACTTCACATTCCATCAATCATTGTTAAATGATGCATTGATTAAAGACGCTACAATATGTAAAGGATAATCCCCGGCTTGCCAAAGGATTTTGATGCACGGCGACAAGGCCAAGATCCGACTTCTGCGAAGTGCATTAAATAATGTGGTCATTTGCCAAGTTAAAGCTGTTATTGATGTTTACAGCGTACTTTTCAATCAGACAGGTGAAAATGACGTTATGTTTGTCAGTTAATTGATCAAACTGACTGGAACTACCTGTGGATTAAGCTGTTTTGATGCACACCTTTCAGCCAATCAGAATGGAGTATTCAAAGACCAAGTGACATTTTTTTGTTGATAAACATTCTGACAAATACATTATTTCATCAGCAATGTTCATGATTTGCTTCTACCGAGCTGTTTTGGATCATTAATGTTCCAATGTAACAGTTCAGTAAATTGTCTGATTGGTTGCTCCTTTTAAGGATTATGGGTAGTGTAGTTCTTTGTTGGGATTTTAGCGTTAATGAAACTGAAATCACACTGACTGCTGAGCGACTTTTACAAAATAACGTCACACCTTTTCGCTGAAAACGTTCATTATTTGCGCGGGCCTGTTGGTGGCGGTTAAAGTCATTGATATGTCAGATCCTATGAATGTAAACTGAAAACGTAATGTTTTCGCCTCAAGGCATTATGAGATCTCAAACACAAATCCTGCATGTACCCAGCTTTAATTAGCTTGTTCGTGAAACACCACAAATCCCATGATGCCCTTCTCCTCTCTGCTGTTGTCTTGTTTTTGTTTCTAAAAGCACAGTAGTCTGACTGCACTCCCATGATGCACCTCGGCACGTAATTGGGCGTTTCGCTCTTTTAAGTTGTGACTCATCTCAGGAGCTTTGAGTCTTTGTTTCTCCGTGTGATGAAGAGTACACAATCCAGCGCAGGGCTGGTTAGTCTAAAAGCTATGCTGGCGAGTGTTCTCCTTGTTTGAAGCACAGCAGAGACAGGCAAAAGCAACCTATCTCAGTTATTGAGATGGATCACATATCCATTTTCATTGAGCAGTTTGAGGGTCACACTCATGGGTCACGAAATTTATAAGCAGCTTATACAAAGTTACTTTAACCCAGAATAAAACCTGCCCCGGAGCAGGTTAGCCGTGTAGCTTTAGTTACCAAGGTCGACGAAACCCGCTCAAAACCAATCCACTTTCTTGAGCCCGAAAACACAGAGTATGCTCAAATTAAACGCGAACTTACCCGGGTGAAAACCCAACCCGGCTTTGTGATACAGGTCACATGTGTGTGTCCAAGCTAAAATCGATTTGGAAAGAACGAGTGTGTCAGGGATTACACACATAACAACATCTGTGTATATCAGCCATCTTGTCTTGAATTGATTGTACTGCTGTGTTTCCGTCTGTCTGTTTCAGGTTTGTTTAATCAAGTGGCTTCAGCGGGCGGTACATGTGACCAGAGGCAGTTGGGTCTTCTGCTCCATGATGCCATTCAGATCCCTCGACAGCTGGGCGAGGTGGCGGCCTTCGGCGGGAGCAACATCGAGCCCAGCGTCCGCAGCTGCTTCCAGCATGTACGTGAACACACACAGGCATCGATGCATACGTGACTGATCACAGCCTGTGTGTTTTACCCGGATATGGCTTGTGTTTATGAGGGTGTGACAGATGTGTTATTCGCCTATAAAGCAATTGGTGAATTACTGAACCGGTTTACTTGCGATATCCTCATAGTACCTCACACTAGGCGTGTGTGAGTGTTTTATTGGTTTTGTCAGCATGAGCGTTCACACTTTTTTCCTCCAGTCATTTTTTACCGGTATTAATACTACAGCACTTATGCCAGGCGGCTATAAATATTCAGATGGTTCCATCTTTGAGGTGTTTACTGGTTGCTGGATGTTTTTCTAAATGCTTTTACGTCTTTCGTCTCGCTGCCTGTCTGTCTCTCCGTCTGTATCTCTGCCCGCCTGTCATCCTGTCCATCTCTCCATGTGTCTGTCCGTCTTGGCTCTCTGTTAAGACTCTCGGTTTCTTTCAGTCTGTCTCACATCTCTCGTCCCCAAACAGAGACTGTCAAATATAAAACAAGTCAGGATGGAAAGATGATCGGAGAAAAATTGCCAATCAGAACTGATATACAGGAAGAGAAGGTGGCCTAAAAATTGTGGAAATGAAGGATAGGTGTCATTATTAAGAGGGTGAGGTGAGTCTCACGTGAGAGATGAGTCCTGTCGAGAGGAAAGACATACAGACAACACAGATGTCAAACCTGCGGTCATTTACGGCAGCCTGTCACAGCTGAATGACGGATGGATTCACACAAACATTCAGTGCTTGAGGGCTCCTTATAGTGTTGATGTGTTTGGTGCTGTCAGAGGTCGGAGCTGGCATCATAGTTATGACATCACAGCCTAAATACAGCTCAAACCTCAAGCCACCCATTGTCTTAAAGACCGTGTGTGTTTGTCTCTCAATGCTAAGTGACATTTAAAGACTCTCCCATCGGTACGTACAGATGACTGCCAAGAGTGTTGTTGCTGTTGGGGACGGCAGATGAATTCCTGCCAAAATCGTTCTTTACTGCCTTGTTATTTGTTTGCGATTATCTTTGTTGTTTGCATAGCCCTCGGTGCGCGCGGCACTCTGTAAAGGGAACTATTTCCATCTTGTTTAGGCGCTTGGAAAAATGTGGCCGTCGCACCGTATGCTCCCTATTTGCGCACACCTTTACAATAACTAACTCGCCCCTATGACTTTCCTTCTTCCACTGAACACAAAAGAAGATATTTTGAAGAATGCTGTTAACAACCTCCCATTGACCTGCATTGGTTACAATAGAAGTGAATGGGGTCTAGTGTTGTTCTTTTACCAACAATTTTCTAAATATCTTCTTTTGTGTTCTTTGGTAGAAAGAAAGTCATACAGGTTTAAAATGACAAGAGGGCCGTAAATGATGACAACATGTTCTATTTAAAAGGTGAACTACTCCTTTAAGACATTATTGTTACTGATCTGTACACTCCAGAAGGGAGTTATATTTATATGACTCTCAATATTGGATCAGTATTTGTATATTGTAACAAGATATCCTGGCAAAATTGACTTTTTACGATATGGGTTATAGAGTCGATATTTTTACAATGATGTCTGTTAAATCCAATTGGTGGAGCTGTCAACAAATTACTGGATTTTATAATGTCTTTGTTTTGTGTTTTTCATTCGATGTTTCAAATCTCTTTTAATCTCTCTTAGTAATTATTATCTTCATTTTCGTAGTCAAAAATATGTTAAAGTTAAGTTTTACATTTTTGTGATGGACCTATTCCATATACGAAGAAGGTTTGATTCAAATTTGTATTTTTTCAATTATATATTAAGTTATATGTACAACTACAAAATGTTGTTTTAGCTCGTGAGCTGAGTGTGTCCCCTGAGCATCAGACGTACAGTAATTTATGATTATCAAAACCAAACCATTTGAGAAATGAATGTCTTTGTCTCTAGTGTGACCTCAAAATATTCTAGTCTCAAATCAGATTATAAGCTATATACTTGTTATATATATATATTTTCAATATTACCCTTGTTAAAAATCCCCCACTTAGCGCAGACACCGAATGACATCACTCAGATTCTCTGTATGCTTTATCATCCTTGCAATATTTATGAGGCTGTTCTGTCTCTACAAATGCAGCCGTGCAAGTGATGCCATGGCTTATGATGTCCATCCATCCATCCCTCCATTTTCTTCCGCTTATCCGGGGCGGGGTCCTAGTAGGAAATGTTCTTGCCTTCATCTTGATTTCTGACATGCTGCATGGTTTAATGAGTTCATCTCCTGTTGTTTGTAGACTTCCATCTTCCTCTGATTGGTTGTTTGTGTTTACCCTGTCCTCAGGTGACCAATAAGGTTGAGCTGGAGCCGATGCAGTTTATTGATTGGATGAGGCTGGAGCCGCAGTCCATGGTGTGGCTTCCTGTCCTGCACAGAGTGGGCGCAGCGGAAACGGCCAAACATCAGGCCAAGTGTAACATCTGTAAAGAGTTTCCCATCGTTGGCTTCAGGTATACACATATAAACATACACGACCAGTAGAACATACTTGTTTGGACACACTTAAACCTTTTCACTTGAAGGTTTATGAAATAATGCTTGCGTCTAAATAAGAAATGATTTAAGATTTTGTTCCTGCAATTTTAGTGAAGTGTCTTTATAGTTCAGTCTGTGTTCGGTTATAATATAACAATTCATTTATATTGATATGTCTTTGTATACTAATTCTATTCAATTCAGTTAAAACTACTCAACAGTTATTGATTCTTTGCGGATGTGTACTGGGAGTTGGCGTTTGTTTATGTTGTTGCACCCGAGACCATCTATAATTCTTCTAAAACATGGTGACTAATAATGACAAAAAAAGTTGTAGGTAAGCAGCACCTGTTAAAGTCCCCCTGATCCGGAAGTTGCGTTCATTCTGTATTTTGAAGCATTTACAAGTGAAATGGAATTTTGAATGAGAAAAGAGTGGGCGTGGCTATCATCTTTCTCTGCGATTTGATTGGATGTATAAAAACAGCTGTCGCATATTGAAATAGAACTGGCAGCTGGCTTACAGTTAAGGGGAGGAGTTAACGGATGCCTGGCCCAAGCCGTCTTACGTTCGTCATCTAAGATGGATATAGTCATTACAGGACGGGAGTGCATTTTCAGATTTTAACTAAAGATTATGAGGGCACACGAATTTTAAAAAGAGAATGACCCACAATGATAAACTATTTAAAATAAACGCTACAATATTTCATTAAAAATGGGCATTGGAATTTTTTATTTCATTGGGACTAAGTTAAAGCCGCAATCTGTAACTTTAGCCGCTCTATCGCCATCGCTGTTGGAAACATAACATTACAGGTTACCTAATGCAGTTATCTTTTCGTCATATGAAGTCAACAAAGTCGTGCCCAACAGGCAAATTATGGTGTGTGTTATTTAAATTATGCATCATGATTAAAAGCATACCATTGTAAATAGGGGGAAAGGTAAGGAGATTTGTTTTTATCAACTAGCTCAATGACAACTCCGCTATAATGTTGTTGTAGCTGTAGCTGTAGGTAGATTTCTGAGGTGTAATCTTTAAAGATCTGTGACAGATTTAAGATGCATGCAAACACACACACACACACACAGGTTTGCGTATGGCTGTCAGGGAGCGGAAAGGTTAGATTCACTCTTGAGGCCCAACATTCATCTAAATGTCAGGATCTGATAGCACACGTTAAATCGGAGCATGAGAGACGGGATCGTAGGAGTTACTGATCAGATGTGTGTCCTCTGGCACTTTCAAAGTTCACATCTAAACTAGAACTGCCAGAGTTCATGTGTTAGCATTTCAAATTCATTCAACACCTTTTAAATAAGTATTTTTTACGAATTCACTAAAAGTAACTTGGTTAAAGAAAATTTAATTCAATTTAAAGTTCAGTTTTACCATTTCCTGTAAGGAGTAGTTCACTATAAAATTAATTTTTCGTGATAATTCACTTACCCACATGTCCGTGTTTATTTCTTCTGCCGAAAACAAATGAAAGCTTTTGAGGAAATATTTCCAGGGTTCTTATTCACATAATGCACTTAAAACGGGGGCTGTTGAAATTTCATAAAATTTCATGAATTTTCATTAAAAATCAAAGGTTTCACCGCAGCTTCAAAAGGCTCTACACAACACCAGCTGATGAATAAGGGTGTTGTCTAGCAAAACGATTCGTAATTTTCCAAGAAAACTTAAATATTATTTACTTTCTAAACATAAATACACGTCTTGCACTAAATCACGTAGTAAAGGTTACACATGATGTAGATGTCAAAAGATTGAAACATATAATCTTGAACAAAGACATATAACGTGGCATTCAACATCCAAGAACTTTTGAACGCTCATCTTTCTCTACAAGCGTAAACACTGGGTCTGAACTTCCGCTATATAAGAAACACTGGAAAGCTTTCCTAATAGGCCTCAATATTTTTCTACGGAAGAAATAAACACACAGACGGCCTGTCCTGTATGACATGTGTTGGAGTGAATCATCATGACATTTCAATTTTATAGTGAACTACTCCTTTAAGCACCTAATTCAAGTTTTCGCTTGTTCTAAAGAAAACCAATAAATGTGTTTTTGGTCACTTTGCTCGATAAGTAAATGTATGTTGATTTAAGAGTTTTTAGATATTTGTACTAGAAAACAAGACAAAATGCTTAGTAGGAATTCATACCTTTGCAGTGCAAAAACATTTTTTGCAGTGTGTGATAAGTGATGTGTCGTACGTCCTCATTTGTCTCCATTGAGTATTTTACGCTGTCACAGTCTGATCTTGTAGGTGTGCTGACCTTTTCAAATGTCACATGCATACATTAAGATTGTGTATTACCGTTAGGGACCCGTCGCTCTCTGTATTAAGACGTTGTGCTAAGTCGCACAACAAACCCCCAGCATCCCCCGAGAACCGATCGCGTCACGGCAGACCATGGTGTTTTCAGAGTGGAGATTCAATCGGACGTTTGACAGAAGAGCTACAGACTGTGTTTTGTCAGTGATGGATAACAAGGACGACCTAACACAACACGAGCGAGGAACGGAGGAAATGAACGTCAGAGTCAATCAAACAGGATTCATCTCCCTAATGGAGAACAAATCTTGAGATGTATTTCTGCCAGATTGATGAATTCAATAAGCAAGAGACAAAATTTGGATCAAGTTTTACATTTTTATAGTTGTGGATAAATAAAGTAAAAAGCCCAAAATGTTAAGTGTATGTTATGTGCATGTCGCGGTCAGAACAGCCACTAGTCAATTATATCTGTCTGCGAATATTAAGAAAGTTTCAAACTTTTCATGTTTTAGAAATGAGGCTGAGTCCGTTTGCTCATTGTGTTTGTACAGTATTTTGGTCGTTTTCAACTATTTTGGCCGAACTTCGAGCTAAATCATTTTACCTACCTCTCACAAAAACTCATAACAAAGGATTATAAACAAATTACCAATGGCGTGATTTATTAAAAGAAACACAGTTCTCAGCAGGGGCCTCAGACAGAGCTCGAAACACATCCGAAAGGAGGCCGTTTCAGAAAACACAGCACCTTTAACCGTCATAACATTTCATTTATGCAGCAGGGAGGTGAAAATATTACTCTCTAGAGAGATGAAATTCAATTGAATTTGCATTTCACGGAGACAAAATAAAACCAAAAACAAACACGCACACAGTTCTGCTCCCGTCTATAGTGGATTTACATTTTAATGAAGAAAATCTGCGGAATGACAAGAGTTTTACGCAGTCTGTTAATTGTGTTATTGAATAAAACGGGATGTAATTGGAGTGAGAGGGTTTTGAAATGTTGTTGTTGTGTTGTTGTGACAGACGGGTATAATACAGTTGACTGGAGTCGGGCAGAATGTCACATGCATGATATTATTCTTAGTTTTCAAAGGAATTTTGTGCTTTTGCTTAAAACGAGAAATAGCTTTCGGTATTTTAACACCCTTTATTTCTTTTTCTCTTATTGTAAGCTTAAACTTAAGGAAAGTTTTCGATTTCTTTGAAATTAGAAGGTAAAAGTGAATACGTATAAAGTAAGGATTGCTTAAATAACTGTGTTAAAGACACATTACAAAAGAATCAGTAAGAATTGTTTTCAATGTTAAACATGTATCACTTGTTTTCTTCATTGGGACACTGAAATACATTTAAAAAATGTTATCGTGGTTCTGTGTTCTCAATTTACTGTCAAAAAATACTCAAACAATAAGTCTTTATGATGCCTGTGCTATATTTATTCCAAGACGTCTAAAGCGTTATTAAATCTTTGCGCGATGGACAAAAGGATGTTGAGAGTAAGGCTATGTTCACATTTGGCTTTGTTTTTTAAGCTACCGTCGTCTTTTTTTACATCATAATCCTTTGTGAGTGTCTTTTGAAGTAAAAGTAAAAAAAAACGTCAAGCGTGTTTTTCACAGCTAGCCAATGACAAGCGAGTATCGAAACCCGTCTTTCCATAACAGCATGTAAGGAACACCGAAACGTCAGTTAGAGCATAGTTTTGTGTAAAATAAAAGTTCAATTTTCCTTTTCAATTACCTTTGATTGCATTTCTAGCGAGAAATAAGTATCGTAGTTTTGAAATATATGTGATTGGTTTTGCAAAGACGCTCTCTGTTTATAATTCAAATAGAATTCTGTCACGCTGCCTATGAAGCTTTCCTGAATCTGTTTCTCTGAGCTGCCTTCGTGCACAAACATTACCTGATCGACAGCGAGGCAACAAGTCGACTGCTGTTTTTATAGCAACAAAAGATGCCCTCGGCTGCAATTTGTAAACAATTTTTTTTCAGTTAAAAAAAGAACCTAAATGTGAACATAGCCTTAGTCGTTCTGGAGCGCCACTGTCCTTCAGTGTTTAACAGCTTACAAGATAACTCAAAAATTACAGGCCAGTGGGTTTGATTTGAAATCAACAGCCCCCCCCCGGGACCCCTGATTTAACATCTGGCCTACTTATTCCGATTTGCCATATATGGATGTTTTAACCCTCCAAATGATTGTCAGTTTTTACAGTAAAGAACATCAAACTAACTCTTTTTCTCTCTCCGCAGATATCGTAGTCTGAAGCATTTCAACTACGACGTGTGTCAGAGTTGTTTCTTCTCTGGTCGTACAGCGAAGGGTCACAAACTGAACTACCCCATGGTGGAATACTGCACGCCGGTGAGTTAAAATAGTAATGCTTGAACATCAACCCACTCCAACAATTCCTCACACCACACCTGCATGAAAGAAAACATTATTTTTACAAAGTTATGGTGGGCAACGTGGTAGTATGTGTCCAAAACCAAGGAACGTCAGAAACCTTAGAAATATGCGACCTATGCCCTTCGCAACAGTCTTTGCATCGAGAGCTCTCGTAAAATGCTGGGAACAGAGCAGATGTGTTTCATTTGTTTCACTCTCAGATGTTTTTTTTCCAGTAGGGTCTGTAGTGTGTGTTGTCGCTGAGTAATGATCTTATCGTGTGAGAGGAATGGCTGTGTTTAGTTTGCCGTCCATGGCTTCGGGTGAGCCAGACAGTAGTTAGAACTCAGAGGCGCTTCATCTATTAGTATCACCGGCAGGCATTCCCATCACCTTCACAACACGAGCCGCATGCAACTGAAAATTTAAGGTGTTCAATTCAACATCTGTATTTCAGAGCGTGAAATTGAAAAGGCGTCACCAGGAACGATCAGCGTGACAGGGGTTCACCTTTTAAACAGTTTTCCTTTAGCTCTTCAATGCTCCGCGCAAAAATTCAGAGAAATTAGACTGAATAATAATATGAGTTGAAAGCGGTTTCACGTGGAGCGCCGGCACTTGAGCAGAAAGAGCCTCTTGGCTTGATTGATTAATCACGCAGCTTTGCAAGAACTGTCATCTTCTTCTATTGAGGCAGAAGCGGGTCTTTGATAGCTCATCTGTTGAAGGTTGTTCACTAGTACGGCAATTCACTGACCAAAAGTGACCAAAAGAAATGTATTTTCAAAAAGAGATTTCTTTATTGTTGGGATTTCAGACCCTAGAATGTCACAACTGGCCACCAGAATCAAGTTTTCCATATAATAATTGGTAAGTAACTTTAAGTGCCGTTTAAAAAAAGAAGTCTTAATCTTTCATTCATGAATCTTGTCAGAGTTGTAGCATGTGAAGAAGATGCTTTTCATTTCAGACAAACCCAACAATTTCCATAAATCCCACTCCTCACACACACGGACAAACAACGCTACTGCCGTAACTATTAGACCAGATTTACTTTCATTTCAGCAGCAAATATTGTCATCGGCATTCGGAGAGCGGAAGATCAATATTGAACAGAATATGTTTTTGTGGCCCTCAAAAGGGCTGTTACACAGTTATTGCTTTTTCTTTGTGGTGATATTGCTTTTGTTGTGCTGATATTGTTTTCATTAGTTGAACAGATGTCCCACAAGCGTTCAGCCGAGTTAAGTCCTTTCGAAAGAAAAACTTCACCCAGACATCAAAATGATGTCATTTATTCACCCGCGTGTCGATAGCCATTTCCATACAATGAGTCACATTCATAAAACGTGCGCAGAACAGATTTCTGTCACATTTAGTTCAATGTGAAAGTTATGAATGATTTAACACACTAATATACCTTCATGAATGTGGCCTGTCGAATTTAAAGTGTAAACCAGGTACATTATAAAAACCGTAATGCCGCGTTCACACCAAAAGCGAAGCTTTGCATTCCGCACTCTATATTAATAGGCGACGGTCAAACCAGACGTGTCTATCAGCTCTTTGCGGCTCAAGGTGAAATATTTTTTTATTTTGCGTGGAAGATGCGATTGAGGCGGATGTCACGCATTGAGCAATTTGCGTCATTGGCATAGCTATATGTTCGTGTCTATTTGTGTCTTTGCATTGACCTTGGATGTAATTTACTTACGCAAATACTTCAATTCACGTTTGGTGTGAACACAGCGTAAGACTCATGTATAATGTTCAACTCTTGTATAGTATTTACTTCAAGCAGCAATCCATAACCTAACCCATAGCTTCTATATCGCCATCTATGTGTAAAACATAAAATTGCAGGTTTACATGCTCAAAACTGACACTTCGTATTATTAACTTAAAATATTTGTGTTTTCAATAAAATAATGTCATGAAACTGCCAAGATTAACTGTTGAGATTTGTCTCAATAATATTTCAGTGAGTGTCATGTATACTCTACATACTTTCTCTGACTCGAGTGCGGACGTGCAGACAGACAGAGACATTCTGAAGTGGTTTGTGTGTACCAGACTGAAACACCTCAGCTCAGCCTCAGTAGGCAAATGGAGGACAAGACGAGTGATAGTCGGATCAGTCTTGGATCTCGAGGGTCACACACGCTTTAAAGAGAAAGACAAGAAAGATGTTTGACTAATGAGCTCTGCTTAACTTCATTGTACTACATTTCACTGACATCAAAACCTGAGCGTGTATACTTTCATGTGCTTGTTCCAGCCTCTGATGTTAACTTTGTGCCTTTCTAAAAATAAAGCGTGGAAAGTTGTGTTTTCAGGTCAGATATCTAAAGAGAACTCTCAGCTGTAAATCCCATCAGTTAGAAAATGTCAACCCTAAAAATCTGTTCGATGATGTTCTTCTTACAGATATGCGGCATAGTAAACATTTTTGATTGTGAAATCGAGTATAGTTTCACTGTCCTATAGGGCCTCTATATTCACATGACGTCACGCATCTTCTGTTCTGCAGCGAATACGGCTATTAACATGCCTGATACTAAACACAATAATAATCTTACCGATGTCTTGACCACTCGTATTTTCAGTCACTGTTGTTAAATTCTAGTGCGACAGCAAAATGGATGCTCTTCTTCTTCTTGTTTGTTGCAAAACGGAAGTTATGATACACTGCTTTTGCGAAAAGGGCGGAAGATGAATGACGTCATTGTGAAAAGGGCCTATTGCTAAAAAGGATATTCACATACACATCTTCTAATCTGGCATCTCTCTTTCACATTTTCAGACCACCTCGGGAGAGGACATGCGAGATTTCACCAAAGTCTTAAAAAACAAGTTTCGCTCCAAGAAGTATTTTGCGAAACACCCTCGCCTGGGTTATCTGCCCGTCCAGACGGTCCTAGAAGGAGACAACATGGAAACGTAAGCATCTCAATAGCAAAACAAAATGATTTTGTCACATTAAAGTATCTGTTTCCAGCCTGTGGTCTCTTCCAGTCCGTATTTGCACTGTTGAGAGATGTAAAGAATGGCCTAGTTTTCCCCCAGAGTTAAGACACATATATATTTCATATCTGCAAACGGACTTTTGACCTATAGTGCATTTTAAAAGTGTTTGTTTTTACAATTCTTTAAATGTGAACTGAATTATTTTTGTTTAACTGAATACTCAAATAGAAAAATGTGGAGGTATGACTTCATTTATTGGTTTTTGATTGGATTGTGAAGTTTTCCCTATTTTTGAGATCGGTTATCATTTTTCTCCTCTATTCAATTTGTCTCGATTCATTTTCAGCAGGGTGTTCTCTATCTGAACACACACATTTGAGATCAAACAGTTTTCATGTGGATAAACTATTCAGAAATGCTAAAGAAAATTAATGAATTTCTCACAATGTTCCACATTGGTGCCAATTATTTTATTCACTGAGCTCGTGGCAGTGAATTCTGAGAATGTCTTCAGTCCTGAAGGATTTATGCGATGCCATGGAAATGCGTCTCACCTTTTTAAGTTGCTCTCTAGATTTGAAAGCAAAACCCAAGTGTAAAATCTCATAAAAAATACGAATTTATCACAGTTTCTTCATTAAGGCACTTGTGATTTCTAGATCGTTTTGATCTCTAATATTCATGAATTTGAGCCGCTTTGAAATGAAACTTCTGCTCAAATGACAAGGAACTAAAGATGACCCATTTCTTCACTTAGCACCGATTATAAGCCGGAGTGCCGAAATGTGTGCCTGCACCCCACAGGCTTCCTGTTAGTCCACGTTAGCGTGACGTTCAGCTGATCTTAGCCCTCTCTGATACCAGACCGGTTTATGCAACCTTTGATTTTTGGTTTTCTGAGCAGACACGCTACAGTCTGCGGCGGAACGTGTAAACTCCGGCTCCATGCGTCAGATTTAACCAAGAGTGATGACCATGCCTAGAATATATTCACAGCTCCTTCAACAGCAAAATAAACCCTACAGTGTTTGGGTTTCCTCAAATTGAAAAGCACCAGGGGATATTGACCGACTTTTATTGGAGA
This sequence comes from Barbatula barbatula, assembly GCF_947034865.1. Taxonomy (NCBI): domain Eukaryota; kingdom Metazoa; phylum Chordata; class Actinopteri; order Cypriniformes; family Nemacheilidae; genus Barbatula; species Barbatula barbatula. The sequence goes on from NC_136780.1 coordinate 14,805,619, forward strand.
GCTCGCATTTGTTGATTCTGTCGGCGTTCATTTAGAGAATCCCTCATTACTTTAAATTCGGCAGTCTGTACATGGTGATACACCGGGCGGCTATTTAACGGCCGGGATAACTGGACCGTGTCGCTGTTGACAGTTCATATATCTCCCTCCTAGACCATCTTGCTTTTCTTTCTTTAGCTGGTGGTCCTTCTCTGTTCTCCATGAAAGTCAACATGAAATCAAAAAGACCCAATTTATTATCTTAATACATGTTTTAGGTCTTGTGCCCTGGTCATCATGTGTCAAAATGGGATAGCTTTTTGGACCTCTGAAATGACTTTTTCAGCTGGTGTCAACTTGACTATTGGATAATATCAGCCAAATGTTGAGAAGTAGGCTGCTGCTTTACTGTATTTACTGCAGCTTTTTTACATTTTTCCAACAGCAGCCATTAATACCAAAGTAATAATAGCCTCATGTTTAAAAGCGTTCATTTCAAAACTTTTACTTACATTTTAACATCACTTAGATTTTTTTCACAAAAAATGTGTGGTTTCCATAACCATTTAAGTGTCAATCCCATAGCATGTTTCGCTTAAAAAAAAAGCGTAGCCTTGATGCATAAGCAAGTTTGTATTAATCACTCATAAATAGACATTACGTCATGGATATTTTGGTCAAGATTGAGTTATCATTATAATGTGATTAATGCCGTGAATCTTACAATATTGTGTATCATGTATGAAATCATTTAAATGTTGTTTCAGCCATGCTCATCTCTAGAGTATTTTTTTTACCCTTCTCACATTCTATGGATAAAACATTTAGATACAGCAATTAACAAAGCCTCTTATGTTTTACTTGAACAAGACAAAGCATCCTATTAATATGAAATAAGTGTCATATAGTTCACTTATCATTTTATTAAAACACGAAATAAGTGTAATAATGTGTAAAATAGTCATATTTGCATGGTTTTTGTGTCGTTTTGGTTTTGCAGACAGAATCATCTCATTCTAAGCTGAAAGTGATTTTTCAGAATCAGAAGTTTCTATCTGCTTTAGACTTGTTCCCCATTCACAAATTTCTGAAAATGTTGATATTGTGCATTTAGGGTCTCCTACTTTTTCGCGTATGAAAGAGATTTGTTCCTCGTATCATTTTTGCTTTATGACATTTAAAAGCTCCTTATAATTCCAAGGCGACGATTAATCCAAGATAACTTTTATAAAAGGTGACGTGTATAATTTTCTATAATGCAGAAACAACCTATATCGGTAATCAGAATGAAAAAAGGATTTCAGCAGAAAAAGCAATAAAATACATAAATTATTCATTCCTATATTAAAATGATGCTTTGCGCAAAGTAAAAAGACAGGATTACGTTTATTATCGTCACTTATTTTGTTACTGAATTGTATGTTTAATAATTTAATCTTTTTATGGTGGTTTCATGAGAATGAACTAGTTTCTCGTAAAGACAGCACAATTTATTGTGAGTTGGTAACTAGTTTACGAGTCGGATTCTTTGCATTGATTTGTATGGTTTAGTGTGATCTTCTTACTACGCATTTATTTCGTTTGGGAGTGGACATCACATTGTAGAAATTCATACGAAATCGTCACCTTGTAAAATAGTTACGCTTTCCTTCGAGATCAGGTTGGTCGAGATGCTCTCGAAAAGCTTTAAAGTTGATTGCCTAGTTTGTTGTTGTTCTCCGTTCTCTGCAAACTCACTTTCAGTTTTGCCTCTGTGAAGAAACAGAGCCCCTAGTCACAATTCAATCAGTTTCCATAGGACGAAATCAAGCCCCGCCCTACACTTCTGTCTCATTTCATTTGACTCAGAATTGGTTCACATTACCGAAGTAAGACAGGCTGCTGTTTTTAAAGCTTATTGTTGACTTTAAAGTCCTTTTATAGAACTTTAACCAACTTTCGTAAAGAGTTTATCTTGCCTGTCTCTGCTAGTCTTCCTTTAGAATGAAACAGACTGTTTGTAAGATGCTCAGTGGCATTGCTTTTGTCTCCACGTCAAAGTTGCATCAGCTGTAAAAAACGAAACCACCTTCGTCCTGGGGTGAGAATGAAGGGCGGTAAATCCAAAAGCCTCTTGCATTTCGCATGCAGAAAATTGAACAGATTTAACTCTGAATATCTCATCCTGCAATTACAGTCTATTCTCCCGTGTGGCCGCTTTTAAAAGAAAATATGGCACTTTTTCATCATCTCCGAGTGAACCGAACTTCCCCAAATTAAACCTTTCCCTGTCGAGTCACAGCCGGGCGTTTGATCTTCTGTGCCAGGTGTCGTGTGAGATTACCAGCGAGTTTTCACTTCAAAAGACGCTGATATGAAATCGAGATAAATTAAAGCGTAAAGATTGAATTGGAGATCTTATCCGTGTGGTTCTAAACTCAAATGTGCGTGTGTACAATTTACAAGTTTACACTTTCGATTCACTTTTTTCTTCTTGGCAGAAGCAGTTTACACTCGTGACGGTGTTAAAGAGTTACAGAGCGTTTGAGAAGGGATTTGATGAATTTGAATATCATATATTCAGAGAAAAGTCAGTTCTGGCAAAGGATTATTCGGAATAACTTTTAGACTGTTCCTCACACAAATCTGTCTATGACTTGAGAATGTTCTGGACACATTTTAAGGAATATTTTTATAAAACCTACTTTTGTGCGCATTTTGAACAACTTTTGTCCTTATTCACTTTAATTGTGTGTAAAGCATCAATGTAAAGTTCGTGTCATTTTGTGTTTTGTTTTACCAATGGATTCCTTTGATATCAAAAGAATGAGACGGGTGTAAAAGATAGAATTTGAATTGATGTGTAAATGGTCCTTTTTCACAAGCCTGAAATCCAGTTTTTATATATATATATATTTAATGTATGTACGTTCATAACACTATACGTTGTATTATATTACTTAAATTTAAAGCAATATCATGTATTTCTTATACAGCGTCTATGGAAGTCAAGTAAATTTGACATCATTCTCTATTTTGACTGCTGGTATTAGACTCTCTCTGTTTGTGTTTCATTTTGTTGAAAGTAGTGAAAACACTGTTGTTGAGTTTATCTTTTGCTATGTGAGCAAAAAATATATTTGTATATATTTAGTCATAGTCATTTAAAAAACAAAATTCTAGCACACCTTAACACTTTGTGCTGCCCCCTACAGCACTGGAGGGGTATTTCATCACCTCGTCCTTTTGTGCGGTAGTGCCGTGCACATTGTGAAACCTCTGACCCTAAAAAACGTTCTGTTCCTCCCTCCTCCCCCCAACCTCCCTCTCTTCCTCTGTTTTTTGTTTTTCTTTCTCCCTTGCAGTCCGGTCACTCTCATCAGCATGTGTCCAGAGGAGTATGAGTGAGTATCTTCCTCCGCACAGCATGCTGCTCACCTCAATGCATGGAGCGACAGTCCCACCTGCACGCCCCCCCACTTGCACCCCACCATGTTTTTTGTCTAACCTTCTTCCTCAGTTCGTTTGTCCCAATAACACGCAGCCTCCACTGTAGATCATAAGACGTGTCATTTGTTGTTGTCATGACGGTGATCGTTTGTGTTTATCTTTATGTACGTTATAGGCTGTCCCCATCACCACAACTCCCTCATGATGACACACACTCACGGATAGAGCAGTACGCCAGCAGGTATATCTCACTGCCAACCACACAGAATGAGAGAAAACTAACATGTTCTCATAACTAACAACATTATTTTGGGTGGCCACTTCATACTGTATGAATTCACACAATCTGAAACATGTCGGAATGAAGCTCCAGATCATAAATATGAATGAGCCACCTCGTGAAATCGTTATGAATTGGATAAAAAGGCTATATAAGTACACAAGTAAACACCATTTTTCCAACATTGTAACATATTATTTTCAGGCGTTTAGAATAGATGCCATGTTATAAGGTAAAAGGGTATTACTAGTTTGTTGACATGTAAATGATCATTTGTGATGAATTGATGTCGCATATCAAAACTAGCAGCTGCCCTTACGCTGTCAAAAAACATCACCGCAATGGAAAATCTGAGACTGATCCGCAGTATGAATGCACATACGCCCGAAAGACCTCTGGCTTTCCTCCAAAGCCAATTTAATCTGGTAGCACACAGCGTATATTTGGTGCGTATCAATTCGATTTACACCTACACAAAGATAAAGCACACCACGCATACACAAACGTCCCAGCCGCGTCATGTGCTGACCTTCTACTCATAAAGACTCGAAAATGGATTTTCATCGTCAGCTAGATACTCTCAATGTCACTAGCACACATACACACATAGTTATTACAGGATTGTGAATAAAGACTACGGCTGAACCCTCCATCCCATTATAGCAACTCCAGGAGATGGTAAGACTGTAATCCATCAGTGTGTGTGCGTGCGTGTGTGTTGTACAAGTTTAACACTAAACACGAGAACTGTGCTTCACGCAGGTTTGTTTTAGAATTGGTGGTTTTCAACCCTTTTGGATACACCAATGTTCATATTTCAGTTTTGATTTGTTTTCATTGATTACTCATGCTACATATGAATAAACATGTTAGAAGACACACTGAATCATTTTTATTCTAATAAACACTGGAAACCTGTCTTTTTGACCTCTTCAGGTTAGCACAGATGGAGCGTTCAAATGGATCTCTGCCCACAGACAGCAGCTCGACCACTGGAAGCATGTAAGTGACTATTGTGCTTTTACATATAATATGCAAATGTTCTATTTAATGTAATGCGTGATTTGAACGGGATGTCTGTTTTGCCGGTTTATTCATTAAAATTCGTGACAAACTGGTATTTTAGTGGCACCCCAGGTCTTAAAAAATGGATTGTAAATGGATCAATGAACAAGTGCACAAGTGTTAGAAATGAACATCCATGTTGTCAGAGGTCGGGATATTACTTTCTGGTTTAATTTCTAAAACTACTTAACAAACCTAAAAAGTTACAGCGCAAACTAAGAAACATAAAACTTTTCTGATATAATGGAATAAAGCTGGATTCACACCAAACGCGTACAATCACGTTTCTCATTCTTTATTACTTTATTACGTAAAGTTCCTTATTTTCGCGTGAGTGGCGCGAGCTGACAAATATTTTCAAATTGCGCGGAAGATGAGACTGACACACGTTTGCATCTTTCCGTGTCTTTACATTCGCATCTATTCGCGACTTCACATTCGCATCTATCCGTGTCTTTACATTCACATCTATCCGTGTCTTTACATTCGCATCTATCCGTGTCTTTACATTCGCATCTATCCGTTTCTTTACATTCGCATCTATCCGTGTCTTTACATTCGCATCTATCCGTTTCTTTACATTCGCATCTATCCGTTTCTTTACATTCGCATCTATCCGTTTCTTTACATTCGCATCTATCCGTTTCTTTACATTCGCATCTATCCGTGTCTTTACATTCGCATCTATCCGTGTCTTTACATTCGCATCTATCCGTTTCTTTACATTCGCATCTATCCGTGTCTTTACATTCGCATCTATCCGTTTCTTTACATTCGCATCTATTCGCGACTTCACATTCGCATCTATCCGTGTCTTTACATTCACATCTATCCGTGTCTTTACATTCGCATCTATCCGTTTCTTTACATTCGCATCTGTCCGTGTCTTTACATTCACATCTATCCGTGTCTTTACATTTGCATCTATCCGTTTCTTTACATTCGCATCTATCCGTGTCTTTACATTCGCATCTTTCCGTTTCTTTACATTCGCATCTATCCGTTTCTTTACATTCGCATCTATCCGTTTCTTTACATTCGCATCTATCCGTTTCTTTACATTCGCATCTATCCGTGTCTTTACATTTACATTCGCATCTATCCGTTTCTTTACATTCGCATCTATCCGTGTCTTTACATTCGCATCTATCCGTTTCTTTACATTCGCATCTATTCGCATCTATTCGCGACTTCACATTCGCATCTATTCGCGACTTCACATTCGCATCTATCCGTGTCTTTACATTCGCATCTTTCCGTGTCTTTACATTCGCATCTATCCGCGTCTTTACATTCGCATCTATCCGTTTCTTTACATTCGCATCTATTCGCATCTATCCGTTTCTTTAAATTCGCATCTATTCGCGACTTCACATTCGCATCTATCCGTGTCTTTACATTCGCATCTTTCCGTGTCTTTACATTCGCATCTATCCGCGTCTTTACATTCGCATCTATCCGTTTCTTTACATTCGCATCTATTCGCATCTATCCGTTTCTTTACATTCGCATCTATTCGCATCTATCCGTTTCTTTAAATTCGCATCTATTCGCGACTTCACATTCGCATCTATCCGTGTCTTTACATTCGCATCTTTCCGTGTCTTTACATTCGCATCTATCCGCGTCTTTACATTCGCATCTATCCGTTTCTTTACATTCGCATCTATTCGCATCTATCCGTTTCTTTACATTCGCATCTATCCGTTTCTTTACATTCGCATCTATTCGCATCTATCCGTGTCTTTACATTCGCATCTATTCGCGACTTCACATTCACATCTATCCGTGTCTTTACATTCGCATCTATCCGCGTCTTTACATTCGCATCTTTGCGTGTCTTTACATTCGCATCTATCCGCGTCTTTACATTCGCATCTATCCGTTTCTTTACATTCGCATCTATTCGCATCTATCCGTTTCTTTACATTCGCATCTATTCGCATCTATCCGTTTCTTTACATTCGCATCTATTCGCGACTTCACATTCGCATCTATCCATGTCTTTACATTCGCAGCTATTCGCGACTTCACATTCGCATCTTTCCGTGTCTTTACATTCGCATCTATCCGTGTCTTTACATTCGCATCTATCCGCGTCTTTACATTCGTATCTATCCATTTCTTTACATTCGCATCTATTCGCATCTATCCGTTTCTTTACATTCGCATCTATCCGTTTCTTTACATTCGCATCTATTCGCATCTATCCGTGTCTTTACATTCGCATCTATTCGCGACTTCACATTCGCATCTATCCGTGTCTTTACATTCGCATCTATTCGCGACTTCACATTCGCATCTATCCGTGTCTTTACATTCGCATCTATCCGCGTCTTTACATTCGCATCTATCCGCGTCTTTACATTCGCATCTATTCGCGACTTCACATTGGCATCTATCCGTTTCTTTACATTCGCATCTATCCGCGTCTTTACATTCGCATCTTTTCGTGTCTTTACATTCGCATCTATCCGCGTCTTTACATTCGCATCTATCCGCGTCTTTACATTCGCATCTATTCGCGACTTCACATTCGCATCTATCCGTTTCTTTACATTCGCATCTATCCGCGTCTTTACATTCGCATCTTTTCGTGTCTTTACATTCGCATCTATCCGTGTCTTTACATTCGCATCTATCCGTGTCTTTACATTCGCATCTATTCGCTTGTTTTTCTTTGACAGCAGCTAGTATATTTTGACAGTCGTTGTTTAGGGTTGTTTAGAAGCTGATATCCTGACCTCTTACAACATCGGAAGTCACTAACGCTTGTGCATAAATTGTAGTGAATTTAACAATACTAAAAATTGAAGTCAGCAAAAAACAATTACAGTGTTGGACTGAAGATAGTGATACGTCACATGATCCATCTAATGTAGTTCAGTTGGAGTTGGAGTAAAAATTGTACCTGTTCAACTGGTCCATTATGGCTACCAACATCAGAGATGTGTGTTGTAGCTAAAGTGCAGTCATGATGGAGAAGTTATTTTTACTCTAGATGATTTCACTTTTCTGTATTAGACGGATTCAATTAACCTTTATTGGCAATGCACAATGACAGTTAAGTGAATATGATTTGTCATTGCTCACGTACAGGAGTGTAATAAAAAAACGATGCATGGAAAACCGAGCCATAAATTGTCAGCGTTTGAAAGAGTCTGATTCATGCTTCAATAATCATTCAGCTAGTTCACGATATGATGTATTACGCACAGCTGCGGTTCACATACAAATGCTTTCCTGCACAATGGGAAATTTACTTTAACATGAAAAAGCATTGCTTGTGTGGAAGAAAAGATGCTGTAAAATGTCAGACAGTGATTAAACATGTTACATGAGCGAGAGCGGCTGTTGTCTGGTGCGGTGTGATTGAGTACAGTAATTCCTCATATCTATTCTGACATGTTTCTTAATGGCTTTGGTGCCAGTGGAGCTTGAATCAGATCCTTCAGTGAGCTGCGTTAGGTCACAATGCTGACGGATGAGACAAAGAGAGAAGACCACAGCACGAGAGATAAAGAGAGAGAGAAATGAAAAACTAGACTCAGATGAAAGTTACTGAAGTGAATCAGAGTAGTGGAGGAGATATTGAAATATGCTAAAGCTTTTCTGTAAAGTTCTCGCGGTAAGGCTTTATAATAAGCTGCTATTAAATGCATTAGCTAACAATGAAGTATTTCGTTTTCCAGCATTTATTAATCCTTGTTAAAGTTAGTTAATACAATTATTCATGTTAGTTCATGGTGCATTAAATGATGTCAACCGACTCAACGTTTCATTTTGAAAATGTTTTCGTAAATGCTGAAATTAACATTACTAAGCTTGTAGCTTGCTGTTGTAGGAGGATTGACACAGTGTTAGTTAACAAATAACGCCTTATTGTAAAGTGTTTCCATTATCGCAATATTTTTTGATGGCAGAGCCAGTTTCAAAGATCCAAAGCTTTGTTAACATCTGTCATTACATTACATTTCAACAAATGTGCATAACTCTCACTCGTCGTCTGTGTTTTTATCCGTTTTTGCCATTGAAACTTGTGCGCAGAACGGATTCAAAGGCAATAAATTCTGAAGTTACACCATCGATAGCAGCGGCCATTCCAACCGCTGTTTGCCCTGACATGATGGGCTGTGCCAGCTTTTGAAAATCTGATCCCAAATAAGTACGATGTGATCCACAGAGAGAAAAACACTCAATAACATCAGTGGATAAATTCTCATGCGAGGACTGATGAGCCATTATCAAGGCATATGAATCAAACACACTCAGAAGTTTATGACACTGCATCATTCCTCTAAGAGAAATCATGTTGTCATGCCTTAAAGGAACACTTCAACCGAAACTAAAAATGATGTCATCATTTACTCGTCCTCATGTTGTTCCAAACCTGTATAAATGACTTGGTTCTGCTAAACACAAAGGAAGAAATTTGAATGAATGTCAGTAGCCAAACAGATCTCATCCCCCATTTTTTTTACTGCCGTAGTTATTTCAATGGCAGTAAATGAGGGATGAGATCTGCTTGGTTATGGACATTCTTCCAAATATCTTCCTGAAATTAATAAAGGTTTGACTTCAGGGTGAGTTAATGATGACAGAATTCAAATTTGTAGGTGAACTATCCCTTTAACTCAAAAACTATATCTCTGAGTAGAGTTCCTGCTATATCATAGTTTTGCATTATACCAGACGTTTGGAATCTTACACCGTGTCTACACCGGACGCGGCACGAAACGACAAAATACAACAGAACGCATTCAAATTTATTATAGTTTTTAATATTTTTTATCCACACTGGATGTGGCACGATGTACCCATTAGGAACAAGCCGATTGCCGTGCCAATCGCATCCGGTGTAGAGAAGTGTTTTGCCTCTCTGTTTGAAACATACAAATACTTTACATACTTATCAGTCATCCGTAAGTTTAAAATGATGTCAAGTTGACATTTCTCTGGGATCATACCCAGCAGCTCAACTTGTAAATGATCATTTTTTTAAGCTTGGTAGCTACAATTTAGAAATAATTGCACTATTTTGGCAAAGTTACCGATTGCAACAAATGAACACGACCATTAGCACTGCATATTCACACAAACACTTTTCTAATGAGAGTAGTTATTGTTCAAGGCAAGCGACCGCCATTTTGACTCAAATAATGAGGAACCGGGATCATCTTCCTCTAGAGGTTTGTGCTGGCTACAAGAGTTTAGTTTTGAAAGTAGCGTGGTTGCGTGCGATTGCATCAGAATTGCACTATTGTATCATAGATAGAGCTTGTCAGTCGATGGTCAGTTTCATCAGGACGAAAGCCATGCGACAGAAGCATTTATATCTCACGGTCGTGTGGGAACTGTGAGTTTCTGTTTGCAAACAGTTAAAGCGCTGATAAAATAATCTTATTAACAGCCCTCAAAAATCGAATTACCTCCGCTGTCTCTCTCTCTCTCTCTTTCTTTGTCTTTCTTCTGCTCGATGGAAGCAGATGGAACTAATTCCATTCCTCCCGTCCTCCGCATACACCTTGTTTATCTGTTCCTAATGCATTAACATCCTCGTCAGCATCATATATTTACTTGTGTGAGTGTGTTTGAGACGGAGACAGAGAATTTAGGGTTTTCATTAAATGTTTCTGATGGATTGGTGTATAATGCCATTATCTGTTGGGTTTAATTGAGTGCAGGAGGGAAGATTTTGTGCTTTAAAATGCGACTAAAACCCACTTGGTGTTTTTTATAAGTAGTTCCTAAAATATTTTGGTGGTCATCTGCCTCATCTTTCTTTACTTAATGGAGTAGTTTAGCCGGGAAAATCATTCTGTCATCTTTTACTTACTCTCATGTCATCCCAAACAGTGTTACTTTCTTTCCCCTGTGAAACACAAAAGAAGATATTTTGAGAAATGTCTCTGTGGTTTTGACTCAATGGAAGTCAATGTTGTCGGGTTCCCAACGTTCTTCAAAATATCTTCCTTTGCGTTCTGCAGACGAAAGAAACTCGCACCGATTTGGATTTGAAGATTGCAAGAGTGACACTAAGGAAGTGGAGAGGGGAGGATGAGATATATATTTTTTTCATTTCCTATCGTCCTCACTATCCTCGTACGCCAGCTCATGTAAGCTTTCTCATTTCCTGTGGGTGTCTGCTCCGGGGTTTAGCCGAGCGTCTGAACTCTGTTTACACAGCAGCTGATCAATGCAGCCGATGCACAATCACACAGGCACAAGCGGGACGTCTCCTTTACCCCTCTCTGTTCCTCTCTGTCTCAGCCCTGAGGCGATATACAGCCGGTGGCTGATGGGAAATCTCATATGCGTACAGAAACCGAGAGCAAGCAATCGCTTTGTCTCCAACTTGCGCCTTTCTTTTTGTTGGGCCGGAGGTTCCTGTGGGAGATGTAGGGAGCGATGTGGTTTTCTGTCAGGATGGTTTCCTGCTCTGATTGAATGCTACCGGTATCCATCCCTCCTCATTCTAGCGTAATACTTCTCATAGAATAACTTTCTTTATTCTCCTTTTTCAGAGTTGAGAATCCTCTTAGTGGATTCATCTGGACTGCTGAATGTGTTCGGTTACATCCAGGCAGGTCCCTCATTTCTCTGTTTTAAATGTTTTTATAGACACACTTTTATTTAACAAACAACCTTTTTTACCTAAACCTACTGAAATCAAATGCTTCTTTAGGTCTGCATATTTTGCTATCAGGTAAGGTCGGTAATTTAATTACTTTGTTATTTGAATGGCGGCCTTGAAGGGATAGTAAAGGATAGTATAACCAAAAAAGAACATTCTGTTATCATGTACTCACCCTCAAGTCATTTCAAATCTGTATGAGTTTCTTTTGTCTGCAGAACACAAAAGAAGATATTTTAAAGAATGTTGGTTACATTGACCCCCCCCCCCCCCATTGACTTCTATTGTAAGAACACAAAACATTTCTCCAAATATCTTCTTTTGTTTCCCACAGAAGAAAACCTCATGTACAGGTTTGGAACAAATGCTGTAAATTAGCATAAACCGCCGGTTTATGTGGTAACAGTTGAATTGACTTCACTGAAAGCAAAAGATCAGTCGCCGGATTCACAATGTTCTGAAGACAAAATATAAGATTGTTGTTGAGATACATTGAAGGAAGTTTGTAAGAATGTTCGTGCGATTCTCAAGCATTTCTTAAAAAGTTCTCCAATATCTTTGTTGTAAGAATAAAATGAAATGCTTTGTCGATGATAACACTTGCTTGCTCGTGTTGTAACCGTATATGTTTATCTATACAATAAACTTTGTGTGTAACAAGCACAATGCATTCTTATATAGCCTATCAGCATGTCATGTGTTAAACGGCATTTACGATCACATCTTAGCTAAAATGTTAGCAGGCGTTAAAAACTCCTTTTGTGTGTTACTACGCCACAATTTTTTTCACCCTCTTCATTTCGAGTCACTTTGTCCCAGAATAATGTAAACATCACTCCGTTTTTAATAATGTAAGACCTTATCATTATCCATATATATCAATATAAATATTCCTTAACGGCAAGTAAACGTCAACTTTAAGATTCTGGCTCAATACAAATACACATCGCATGTGAAACAACCAAATACATGTATTAAACATCTTACCTTTTGAGATGTAAGACAACCGTGAGGCTGTCTTCATTTTAAGATATTTACGACAGCTTTTGTGTCGAGAATTTGGATTCGTCTTCATTTTAAGATCAATCTTGAGAAAACCGTCTAAAGAAGTTTTTATCGGGAATACATAACATTCCTGCAACAGATCAGCCGCACTCTTGAATAAAAGGGTTAGACAGGTCGAATGAATAATGGAGAGATAAAAACAAGACAGCGAGTCGTTTTGGCTCCTGTCACACGCTCTCTGTGACTTTATGTCTAGTTAATGGACCTGCTGTGAGCTCCATCGCCTTTGGCACGTTTAGAATAAGTCTATTGACTCAAATTAGTCCTTTTATTGTTTAGTTTTTGTGATAAATGAGAAGAAAAAGGAAAGTGTAGACGAAAGTCGGAAGCGTTATCTAGTGAAGGAAGAAAATGAATAGAGTTTCACAACAAAAGGGAGGATCACTGGTCAAAGCCACAATAGTTTGATAGCAAGTTGTTTGAATATTTTAATGTTGCACATGAAATATGGCCTCTATTATCATAGTTTGTCCAAAACACACTTCATTAAAGAAACAATTCAAGACTTGTTTTAGTTTGTTGTGGATGTGTACAGGCAGCTCAGCGGGCGTCCTTCACAGCACAAGCACATGATAATTACTGAGCTAATAAGCCGTTGCCTGGATTTTCTCCTCGGAGGAACTTCTGGGTCTCAAAGTAACACCGATGCTACACTGGAGAACAAACGTGAAACTGTTTTCCTTCATTAATGCCATATGCTGGCTGATATTTCCTTCCAGCAAGGTCACAGACATACACACGATTGATATCATGAAAACATTTCACCTCAACATCAAAATGATGTTAAAAATCAAATGGAATTTTGTAAGAAGATGTAACCTTGGACCACAAAGCCAGTTATAAGTAGCACAGGAACATTTAAGTAATAGCCAAAATACATTGTGTGGGTCAAAATGATTGCCAAAAATCAGTAGGTTTTTAAGTAAAGATCATGTTCCATGAAGATATTTTGTAAGTTTTCTACCGTAAATATATCAAAACTTTATTTGCGTGAGTAATATGCTATGCTAGGGAACTTGAATGGCGATTTTATCAATAACTACATTTACCATGTAAACAACTAACAATTTTTTCGCACCCTCGGGTTCCAGAGTTGTAAGTAGTTGTATCTCGATCAAATGTTGTCCTTTCCTAACAAACCATACATCAATGGAAAGCTAGTTGGTTAGTTGCTATTGCTATCCCCTATAAAACTGCTTAGCCTCGCTTTACCCCGCACACATTTGAAAGATATTACAGTCGTGTCTCAATATCTACTGTGTTCCATGAGGCTATAAAACCTTGCTTGACTGCCAAGTAGTGACAAGTTCACGTGAGTTGTTCTTCAACAAAAAGCATTTGACAACGATGAAACCAAAGACACTTTTAAGAGCCTGACGCTCCCTGAAACCAAAGCATGTGTTTGCCGAATATGAGACAGAGGAAAATGAAGACGGGATAAAGGAAAGAATAGACACGAGTCATCAGGGGGGTTATGCGTTGAATATGACACACAGATTTTACTGATGCTCTTCAGAGACACACACTACACATGCATTTATTTTCTCATGCCATTTCATCTCTCTTTATCTCTTGGTGACCAGTTCAGCGGCCTTTTCCCTCGTGAACCTCTTTATCTTTAAATGTCCCCATCACTGTCTGTATATATAGTGCTTTTAAAGCAAGAACTGTATTAAAGTCATGCTTCTTTTCCTTTTAGAAAAAATGTACACTTTTATTTCAACTAGTAAATACAGATTTTGAGTTTTGTTTATTTTAAAAGGATATTTATAGAACAGATTAACATAATTTATATTAACAAAACACTCTCCTCTCTGTTATTGGTCGCATGTTTTTTCTGTCCCAAATTCATGTCACTGGTTCAGTAAATGTTGGGCTGTTCAGGATGCCAAAACAACAAATGCGTGTACATCTGTTAGATTTTTTTCATATTCATAAGGCCATTGTAGCATATCGTCAATGTCTTACTAAAACCTCACATCTTTGTTTTCCTGATTTAAATTTCTTTCATTATTGTTGGTCACCCTTCATGTTTGTCTGTGGGTTTTGCAAATATTTAAAGGGACAGTTCGCCCAAAAGTAAACTTTCTGTCATCATTCATTCACCCTTTTGTTGTTTCAAACCAGAACACGAAAGAAGAAATAGAATAATGTAGGAAACCAAGCAATTCTGCCGCACCATTGACTTCCATCGCAGTTTTGTTTCCTAATATGGAAGTCAATGGTGCCCCAGAACGGTTCGGTTACAAATATTCTTCCAAATATCTTCCTTTGTGTTCAGTGGAACAATCAAATGTATACAGGTTGAAAACAATATGAGGTTGAGTAAACGATGACAGAACGTTTATTATTGAGTGAACAATCCTTTAACTGATGAAAAGAATTGAACAATATCAAGTCTTTCTTTCTTTCCTGTGACTGACCAGTTTGGAAGATACAAGCTTTCAGTCTGACACCGTCCATGGGCGATTATGCATTTGTGTGGTTTCAGTATGAAACATTTTGATAAATTATGATTTATCATTCTTATGCAGATTTCACACAAACCACGCGTGCTTTGTAAAATGACCCCTTGTGTTAATAGGACCAGATGTCACTTCACTTATATTCTTTACTTAGTTGTTTCTAAAGCAATGACATTCCCATCTTAACTCTTGCTTGTATGGTGCCACAGTATCGTCTTATCCAAAACTTTTCCTCTATTCTCCTGCCGAGTCCCAAGTGCTGCAATTTCCTTAAGGAAATGCAATGGAGTTGTTTTCTGCTTTGTCCCGGCCGTGCTGGAGACCGTCTGCTGTGTTTCTTCAGCATCTGCTTATGTTGGCAGGTTGTTAGGATCCTCTCTGATGCAGTGCCTGTGTAATCTGTCTGATTAGTCATTGTGTGTGTGTGCATCCAGATGAGTGTTTGCTTCAGACTCCAGAGAGACCATGTGAACACACACCTGAGTCTCATTGTTCACGCATCTGTTCAGACATCGCACTACGGCTCCTGCATCCAAACCTCCTCTCCTATTTTCACATTCAGCCTCACTTTCGCCCATTTGCTTTTGAATATCACCCGTTCTCTGCGTTTACACCCCGCTGCTGTGCTAGAGAACATCTTTATTATTCCTCTTGCTCTGTGTTCGTGTTTACATGCTCTGACAGCACATATCTCTCTCTCTCTCTCTCTCTCTCTCTCTCTCTCTCTCTCTCGCTGTCTGTCTATTTCTGCAAGTGATGTTTACTAAGGCAAGAATCAGTGTTACTCTTGTAAACACGGCAGTTATCAAAGAGTGTTTTGGGTGGGCTTTTATGATGTGGAACAATCCACGGCACACCTAAAAAAATCTCACTGTTGACTTTTCTTGTCTTTGATTCTGTAGGGACGAGGAACACGCTCTAATCCTGCAGTACTGTCAGACTTTAGGAGGGGAGGGGTCATCCTACAGTCAACCCCAAAGCCCCGCCCACATCCTCAGAAGCCCCCTAACTAATGTTCACAGCCCCTCCTACATGCTCCAGAGCCCCGCCCAGATTCTGCAAGCAGTGGAACGGGAGGAGCGAGGAGAACTGGAGCGAATCATAGCGCGGCTGGAGGAGGAGCAAAGGTAGGTCGCGAATATTTCCAGTTTATGACCGTTCACTGTTTAGCATGGACTTGTCTGTCCGTCACATTGAAATATTTTGTTAACATTTTTAAATGAATAATTCAAAAAGTAAAACTGAAGAGTTATGTAATGTAACAGCAACGAATCCAAGATCCGAAAACCATATTCGCTGTTCGATTGAAACAATTTAATTCTGTGTTGTCAAAGTTGACAAGTGACAGACATAAAGGAGACAAAAAATATAATTTATTGCAAAAAATGTAAATGATGAAAAATGGAGATGCAAAGTTTTAGAAGGACAGCAGTTATATACTGTATACAATGTCAAAAAGTTGGTATAAAAGCTAAAATCTTAAATCAAGCTCAAACTGGCTTTACAAGTCACTTGAATTTAAACTATTTAACTTACTTAAAACATGTAGTTGCCTTTCGTATAACTTGAAGTTAAAGTAATAGAAAACATGTGTTAACCTGGATTATTACAGAGGTTCTGATTGGCCAATCATTATATTCCAAGGTCTAATATTGCCAGATCAACTGCTTATAACTAATAAAACACATGGTAACCCAGATGCTGCAAATCATTTTGACAGACACAGGTTATTAATATTACACAAAAATGTCATTTAAATATGTCATTTAATAACATACATGAAATTATATTTAAACCATTTTATTTCTGTTTCTGTCATGTAAATGTCGCCTCTTACCCTAAAACCTAAAGACAATTTTCCTTAAAGAAAGTCTGCATTCATTAAAAATGAGGGTAATAATATATTTTTTATCAATATGTCAATTTGAATAACAGACAGCCGACTGTTATCGCAGGAATAACCCCTGACCGTGTGATACAAGTATAACTGTAGACAAAAACAGACAACATGAAAAGTTTGGTTCTCAGAATACCAGTTTGAGTCAATTTAACACAGTTCAACAGAATAACTCCAATTATTTCTCAAGTTCGCCCGAAACACAATAAAGCGAGAAAAGCTGCCACTTGATAGCAGACTGTTAAAGTGACTTTGACTCTCCTTGTAATTACTTACTTCTGTTTGCTGTTATTCCAGTGAAAGGACTTCCCGATAATAGAAGCCTAAAGCTGGTTGTGCGTTTCTTTAGTTGCGTGTTTTGCATCTGAATCCGTTAGCTTTCTAACAACATGGTCGCATATCTGGTCTCAGTGGGTTCACTTTCTTTCATTGGTCTCCAACCCAGAACATAAAAGAACTGGACCAGCATCCAGCAGTCATAAATCAAGCAAAGAGCTCCAATCCGACACAGCATTAAACATTCCCACTTTATCCGTGTTTGGCCAGGAACCTTCAGAAGGAGTATGAACAGTTGCGTCAGCAGCACGGTCAGTCCGCTCCAGCGGCCACAGCGGTTAGTGGGGCATCAGAGGAAGCTGACCTGTTAGCCGAAGCTAAACTCCTTCGACAGCACAAGGGACGACTGGAGGCCCGCATGCAGATACTGGAGGATCACAACAGACAGCTCGAATCTCAACTGTACCGATTACGCCAGCTACTGCATCAGGTGACAACATACCCAAATGGTTTTGCATTTAAGCATTTGACCGTATCAAGGTTGGTCATCACGATAATTGTAGGGACTTTTATCACGATTTACAGTACTATCACAGTAGAGGATTGCGTCTTTATTGTTGTTTTCAATTATTTTCTAGTTACCTTTTAACCCCAACAGATACGATACATTTTATAAATAGTCATGAAGCCATGAGCATTTAACTAAATAAGCATTTAAATTCAATTTAAATTAATATTTAAATAAATGATGACTTTTAGACAGCTAAATATTTTCTACACACTGGATGTAAAGCGCTGTATTTCAGAGAAATATTAACAATTTATTCAATATTTTTTAACAATATTTTTACATACGTTTATCACGGTATACCTTATTATTGAATGCCGGCACAGATCTATTCACAATATTTTTACATACGTTTATCACGATATACCTTATTATTGAATGCCGGCACAGATCTATTCACAATATTTTTACATACGTTTATCACGATATACCTTATTATTGAATGCCGGCACAGATCTATTCACAATATTTTTACATACGTTTATCACGATATACCTTATTATTGAATGCCGGCACAGATCTATTCACAATATTTTTACATACGTTTATCACGATATACCTTATTATTGAATGCCGGCACAGATCTATTCACAATATTTTTACATACGTTTATCACGATATACCTTATTATTGAATGCCGGCACAGATCTATTCACAATATTTTTACATACGTTTATCACGATATACCTTATTATTGAATGCCGGCACAGATCTATTCACAATATTTTTACATACGTTTATCACGATATACCTTATTATTGAATGCCGGCACAGATTTATTCACAATATTTTACATACGTTTATCACGATTTACCTTATTATTGAATGCCGGCACAGATCTATTCACAATATTTTTACATACGTTTATCACGATATACCTTATTATTGAATGCCGGCACAGATCTATTCACAATATTTTTAAATACGTTTATCACGATATACCTTATTATTGAATGCCGGCACAGATCTATTCACAATATTTTTACATACGTTTATCACGGTATACCTTATTATTGAATGCCGGCACAGATCTATTCACAATATTTTTACATACGTTTATCACGATATACCTTATTATTGAAAGCCGGCACAGATCTATTCACAATATTTTTACATACGTTTATCACGATATACCTTATTATTGAATGCCGGCACAGATCTATTCACAATATTTTTACATACGTTTATCACGATATACCTTATTATTGAATGCCGGCACAGATCTATTCACACTATTTTTACATACGTTTATCACGATATACCTTATTATTGAATGCCGGCACAGATCTATTCACAATATTTTTACATACGTTTATCACGGTATACCTTATTATTGAATGCCGGCACAGATCTATTCACAATATTTTTACATACGTTTATCACGATATACCTTATTATTGAATGCCGGCACAGATCTATTCACAATATTTTACATACGTTTATCACGATATACCTTATTATTGAATGCCGGCACAGATCTACTCACAATATTTTACATACGTTTATCACGATATACCTTATTATTGAATGCCGGCACAGATCTATTCACAATATTTTTACATACGTTTATCACGATATACCTTATTATTGAATGCCGGCACAGATCTATTCACAATATTTTTACATACGTTTATCACGATATACCTTATTATTGAATGCCGGCACAGATCTACTCACAATATTTTACATACGTTTATCACGATATACCTTATTATTGAATGCCGGCACAGATCTATTCACAATATTTTTACATACGTTTATCACGATATACCTTATTATTGAATGCCGGCACAGATCTATTCACAATATTTTTACATACGTTTATCACGATATACCTTATTATTGAATGCCGGCACAGATTTATTCACAATATTTTACATACGTTTATCACGATATACCTTATTATTGAATGCCGGCACAGATCTATTCACAATATTTTACATACGTTTATCACGATATACCTTATTATTGAATGCCGGCACAGATCTATTCACAATATTTTTACATACGTTTATCACGATATACCTTATTATTGAATGCCGGCACAGATCTATTCACAATATTTTTACATACGTTTATCACGATATACCTTATTATTGAATGCCGGCACAGATCTACTCACAATATTTTACATACGTTTATCACGATATACCTTATTATTGAATGCCGGCACAGATCTATTCACAATATTTTTACATACGTTTATCACGATATACCTTATTATTGAATGCCGGCACAGATCTATTCACAATATTTTTACATACGTTTATCACGATATACCTTATTATTGAATGCCGGCACAGATTTATTCACAATATTTTACATACGTTTATCACGATATACCTTATTGTTGAATGCCGGCACAGATCTATTCACAATATTTTACATACGTTTATCACGATATACCTTATTATTGAATGCCGGCACAGATCTATTCACAATATTTTGGTACTGACAATGGAGCTGATATAACCATATAACTATATTGTGTTAATACTACAGTAAACATGCGATTATACCGTAAATAATTCAGTGCCTGTATCTGGTCGACAATTCAACATAGTAGGTTTTGCTACCGTATAACATTCTGGTTACAAACGTTTGAACGCGACTGGTCAACTAAGTAAACTAAATTGAGTTTATTGTAATGATAGCGTTATTTATTTTCCCAAACAGTTTCAATAGATACCACGATAACATAGTTATCGTGAATGATCTTGATCACGTAGTGAACATATTAAACAGCTCAAAGTTGTATTGTACTCTTGTAAGTGCTTTTTGTAGAATGCTAGCAACTTTGTTTGCCTTAGCTAGGCCGACTGAAACCGACAATTTCTGACAACGGACCAAAAACGACTCTTGATTTTTTTAAATACTCGCACGCAAAATGACCTCCGAATGGCCCGCCATCTGATGCCAACACACATCGGGTTCAGTGTTTACCACACTGCATAAACCGCTATTGTTTTAGTTCTTCACTTAGCTTTGAATATTTAACAGTTAATGCCAGCGAGCCCAGCAGCCGCCAAGAGCATCGTGAATCAAACGGTCATTCAGTCCTGATTTAGTGTAACAGTCATTTATTGCATCTCTTGAGGGGTTGATTTACTTCACCGAGTCTCAGTTTGGCCAGATGGTCTTGTCAAAGACTCTTAGCTAAATAAACACAATTTAACTCCATATGCAAAGAGGCAAACAGAACTGTCATTTCAACCTGACATTTATGGTCGCGTTGGGTTCAGCTGAAGTAGCAATAATATCACCTCTCACACATGATTAATAAGACGCTGTCCGTGTGGCTTACCAACTAGATGAAAATACTGATATAAGGTGCGACTTTTAATAACGCTTTTTCGGTTTTTCTAGCCTGAGTTAAATGGCACGTCCTCCTCGAGTTCTCTGCATCAAGATTCAGCCGGACCAGCCGATCTCACAGGTAAACACACGCTCACGCCACAGGGAACTCAATGACTTCTGTGTTTCTTAATCTGTTGAGTGTGTTCTGTGTGTGTATTCTCAGATGAATTTCTGGATGAGTGTGCTAACAGTAGCTCTGATCTGGCTGAGGTTATGGAACAAATTAACCACAGTTTTCCTGCATGCTCTCGTAAGTCTAACGCTCAGACTTTTCCTCTCGCAATCCAACGCTCGCATGCCGGCTCATGCTCTGCTCTGTGGTCCTCCACTTCCCTATTTCCATATTGTTCTATACATAAGAGCACATACAAACTAGATCAAGCTTAATGATACCAGGAATGTTTATCTGAAAAACATTTTGATTTCATTGAAAAAAGAGAACAGCATTAGCCGAAAAAGCATGTACGGATGCATACTTGAAAAATTACGTGTGCTTTTAGTATCAAAACTATTTCTGTTAGTTTACATTGCAAAATATATATAGGACTAAATATTATCCGAAAAACTAGCAATAAACTGAAATAGGTTAAATATAAACGTACCCTATATAGCAAATACAAAAAAAATTATAATAATATAAAAAAATTCACAAATACATAAAATTACAAAAAACACTTTATAGAATTAAACATAAAATGAAAAAAATAAAAATATTAATAAAAAACTACCGTAAAACATTACTCTGAACAACTGAAATGCTATTTTTATGTATAGTATGTGTACATTATACGGTACATATACATTAGGAACTTGCTTATTCTAATTCTGCATGCTGGTTATGATAAATAGCATGTAACTGGAATGCGGTCAACGTCTGTTTCTCTCTTTTTCTAGTTCTGGTTATCAGAGATTTACTTCGTTCCATTTCATCTTATCTTCACCTTCATCTTCATCTCTTCATAAACTGAACTTGATGTTGTAGAGAACAAAGAAACCGAAAAACAATCTGCAGTTTATGTATAAATCCATTGCAATCTGGCAACCTCATATTCCTTATAAACTCTCTTTACCACCCACGTCTCGAATTCCCCCCGCTCACCCTCCACCTGCACCATCCTCACACCTGCCCGTCTGCCAGAAACAACACTTGAACATCTCCGATTGAATGAGCTCTGTCGTTGTAGAGAAAAACAGACGATAGAGATTTTGAGTTGAATAGAAGGACTTAACTGACGTGCAACCTCACAGAGTTACTCAGAAGTCCCTGATTGCGTTTTATTGTTATTGCTGGACTTCGTTTTGAATTCTGCCCAAATGTCGGCTTTCATTGCTAGCTGGACGCTGTGGGTGAAACATTGATCTTGGCTCATTGTCATGTTTTTCTCTATTGGGCCCTCGTGTGTGGGGAAGTTTGTTCTGCGTGAAGATAAAGGGCCCTTTCCATGTTCTTTGTTTGACAGAAACATTTTAATGAAAAATAGAGGGACGGGTTATTCGTGTTTGGAGTCACCTCACTATTGTTTGACACTGTGTCCCCGTAGAGTTCATTCAAACTCCGAACAATCCCATGAGTCTTAGGGTAGACGCTGTAAATTCTATGCGTCTGAAGAGTGCGTTGTCAAGACTGACATGGACATGGACCTAATTTAATCTCTTTCTTTTTCTTTTGTTCTTTTGGAATGTGTAGCATCAAGCGTGTCTTCAAGACCCAAGGTAAGCCTTGCTACAATTTCAACCCATCACACCGGTTATAAAAAACATATTCACCCATATTTTAAATAAACATATTGAATACATAGTGCAAAGAGAACCTGAGGTATGACACCGCATACAGTGCTTCCCACAATCCTTTGCACTCATCTGGTCAAAGAGTCTCTTATGACACGGGACATTTTTCTCTGCTCCAGTAGTTTATTTGATTCATTGGATGTGTATTAAATCATGTTCCTGTTAACAATAATTATTGCTAAATTAATATTCAGTTGGTGTTTGTAAATGCGAGCATTGAGCTTGTATGCAAACATCCATCAGAGCCGATAGATTGACATCTCAATGGTTCTGCAAAGATTTATTGATCATTAACTATTGTTATGTATGCCTTCATTTTATTAGGATGAGAAATGCCTTAAGATTTTGGCTTTTTGTCAATTCAGACACACTATACAATAGATGTTTTTACCACACAGTAGTTCTGGTAAATTACCATCAAATTACCAGATAAACCTTTTTGCCTTTAAATGACTGTATTGCTACGGCGAGTCACGACATTGTATCTATTTTTGATCATGTTTTTATAGTTGTGGCAAACATTTACATTAATGCATTTGGTCATGAGCCAACAACATTGTATTAGATCAGGGGTTCTTAACCTTTTGTTCTCCAAGGCCGCCACCTATCATATTCAACAATATTCAAAGCCCCCCCCCCCCCCCCCATTCACCAAAAGTCAACATTTCTACTCAATAAAATATTTTGGAGTTTGAAATTCACTGGAAATTTTTTTATTTACTATAAAAATTGCCATTTTTTAAACATATTTTAGTGCTCAATTTGTCTAGTTACCAAATGTATTGGGGCCCCCTTGGGACCCTCCTTAAGAACATTGTATTAGAACTGGCTTAACTTCCTTAAGGAGTGCAGATTAAACATTTAGTTAGAACTTCACGATTGGCCCAAAGCAAACACCTTACAAAGTGTGTTCTGACCTAATCTTTTTCTCTGTTAACATAATACTGGTCATTTACTGGTAATGTTGCAATTTCTCATAGTAGAACATTTTATTGCCGTTTGTAAAGTTTGTTTTCACAAATGATCTTTTGGTTGGTGTGAAAAGTGCTTATGACACAGTCCCTCCCCCTAATCCTTCCTGCCATCAGCAAGCGATATTAAGTCGCAGATTTTTTGGAAAGGAGCAAGCCTTTTGATTTGTTCCAATATGAAATACATCAACACAAGAAAGAAAACTGGACAAGTTTAACCATTTCTTAAGTGTTTAAGACTCCTGAATCAATTAGCAATTCAAAAATGGATTCTTATGGCATTGATTCTTTTTTATTAATTGCTTGTCAATTCCATCTCAGTCGGTGTTATGACTCATACTTGTTTATTATGTATGTTTGAATGATCGATGTTTGTGTGCAGGTCATGTGACGGCTGTCAACAGAAAATTTCTTTTGGAGAGCATAAATCTCGAAGAGCACTCTCATAATGCAACTTGACAGAATTCCCATTCCAGAGATGCAGATTTCCAGACGGACCCAAAGACTCTGGAACGGGACCACAGAATTCATTGAAATGACTATTACTACTGCGTCTGTCTGTACTATGCAATTGTACATTTGATCAACATGTAGATTATACGTGATGTGTATTTGCCCATCGTTGTATTACTCCAGTGATTATTTAGGGTTACGGGGGCCATTTACAGGATCCTGCACGCTTTTATTTCCGTGATCACTGCGAACCACACTGCAACATATCTCACAAGCAGTTTACGTCATTTGCTTTTTCAGATCAGCACGTATCTTTCCGTAGACGTTAGAGGTTATTAGTTAAGTCCTAAAACTTCTTAAATACCAGTGGATATGAAGACAAATCATGTTTGGTAATGCTAAACTGTTAGCGCATGTTGTTCCGTTAAAGCGCTTGTTTGGACAGTGTTTGCCGTGAACAAAATATCCCTTTAAAGTATCGTTTTGACATTGTTTTCGTCTCTGACATCGGCACGTTTGAACGGTCACTGCATTTCTAGAACGCACGCACGCACAGATGTTCTACAACACAAACGTTCAAATGCGTCAACAAACACCCTTTTGTGCCTATAAAGCATCCATTCCAGGAGACGAGCGGGCGATAGATGCCGTAATCCTCGATGGATCGTGTAGAGAGATTATATTATAAAGATGTAGGAAATGTGGATTTTCAAGATGTTTGCCCCAAGATTTATCTTTGTGTAGTATAGTTTTATAAATAAATGTTCTAAAATTAGAAGAAAGCCATGATTGCCTTGCTACCTCAGACATCATCGATCATTCAGCGGTTCATTGGCGTGACCGTCGATTTATTCCCATTTTCCCAAACTAAAACAGACACGATTCCATCTGTTGTTCCACAAAGGTTATGCGACTAAGCTTGTCCCTTGTTTTCCCCACGGCCTTTTCACTTTTCTACATGGTGTATTTGTGGCGTTCTCCAGTTCATTGAAGCATTAGATTTTAACATCACCGTAACATCTGCAAAGCAGTCGATTTACCGTCACCGATGCTGTGCTGTTCTGACCCGAGATGGATCGTTTAGACCGACTACACTACATATAATGAGGTTTCATGTTTTATTCAAAATAAAGTTTTTATAATGAGTGTTTTCTTGTCTACTTTTCTCATATCGCATTTAACTGCTGTAGAAAGAATGTTGCTAAGAAAACAGAAGGATTGTTTTATTTAATAATGAAAACACTGTTATCATTAAAGCATGTCAAATGTTTTTATGAAAGACAAAATAGGACATTTTGATCACATTCATGCATTCGCAGGCGGGACTTCTTGGTATGAACCTAATTCTTGTGTTTCTCTTTGGTGTGGAGACTTTCTACGTTTCCTGAAATTCAATGAAATGTATAGTTTTTGACTGCCTTAAGAAGTAACCGTAGATTTTTGTGAAAAACTATAATATCCACAGATTTATTAAGGTCTCACTACATTCCACAGATTAGACTTTTGATATTATTAAAGCAAACGTCTCCTGAATGAAATGTAAATTATATTATGTAACTTATGAAAAATTCATACGTAACGCTTGACTGGGAGGTGTTTTATTGAATATGGCATTCATACGTTGTTGCTGACATTCTGTCATGATTGTAAACAACACATTATCATTTCACCATATTATCATTTCCAAAACAAGTTTCCATTTGGCCGATATGAAGACGGGTCATGTTTGGTAATGCTAGACTGTTGCATGTGCATGATGCCCCCGGCGTTGTTCCATTGATGTTCGATCTTGTTTTGACAGCGTTTGCCTTAAACAGTCTTCCTTTAAAATATTATTTTCACATTGTTCACAATGTTGTAACTTTTCAACTCCTCCCTTTCATCCACCTTGAGGCCCACGCGCGATCCATCAAATCAATATTAGATCAAATGAATAAAGGAAAAAACCCAGCATTAATATTCACTCTGTCCAAAACAAATCCAATAATCTTCAAATGTATACTTAATGGGTGTTTATTTTTGCGATTCATTATTTGATAGAAACATCAGAGGAGAACATCTATATATAAACCTTCATCCATCACGGCACACAGATCTGCATCTTCATTTTTTAAATGTTTTCATGAACTGTGTTTTTTCTCCATCTGTCTATACCCCTGAATGGAATGCAGGAATGACTGAGGATGTGTTTATTGTTAGCCTGCGAATCAGGAGAGAGCGAGAGAAATGAGCCGGAACTAAAAAAGAAATCGAGAAGAAAACGAATTAGGGGCAAAACCTGTTTCCTCCGTACGCTCGAGAAGTTCCTGGAAGAATGGGAGAAGTTCAGTAAATCACAGCCGTCCTTCCGTACAGGGCTTTATTGTATGATATCATTAGTTCTTGGTGGCAGGAGGCAGATTCATCTTGGTAATATCGGGCGATGTCAGTGTGCGGGCATCTGACCTCCGAAGCGCTGCCCATCTATTAGTCTGGCTGCTTTACGAACTCGTTTTTCTTCTGACATGAGCAACTTTTACAGCCCGGAGTCTCATACGATGAAAAAAGGGGTTTGATTGTCTTAATTTGATGTGTTTGTTTGGTGAATGTTGCCTCTCAAGCAATGTCCATTATAACATCTGTCTCTTTGATAAATGTTGCTGTGAACAGCTCGGAGTCAAAAAACCCAAAATAACATACAAGCAAAATACAATAGTCCACATGACCCATGCGCAATGTTATCAGGTTTATTGGCTTCGTGTACTTTCGCAGTACATTCACTTTCTTTTATTAAGAACGAGCTCAAATCACGCAGAACTCTTTTTAACACACAGAAATGTACTACAGGGTCGATTTAACTTCCTCTAGTGAGCACTAAACATTATCTCTATTAGTAGCCTACAGAATGTGGTGTAGATCATCAATCATGTTGTGTGCTGTTGCTCGGGCTCTGATGGATTTCTACAATGTTTCTGTATCTCTGTATTGATCAGGTATGAATGTGATCCTGAAAGCTGCACGCTTACTTGTAACTGGCCTCTCTGCTTGTTATGAATGCACACAACACTCATCTCCGACAAGCACGAACCATTTTCAGCCAGACCTCTCGAGAATCACACACGCACGCTGATCTTAAAAACCCCAGGAGCGCATCTGTTAGTGAAGAGGAAATGTGGATTGTGAGAGAAATGCGTGAAAGACCCCTCAGCTCTTCAATATTCGACAGCTGTAATCCGGGTCTCTCTAGTTTACATAAAGTGCTACGAGAGATTTAAAATGTGCTGTGGAAAAGTCATGGTATCTTTATATTACATATATCCGTGTAGCAGAGGCTTTCATCCAAAGTGACGTACAAACTAGAGAGTATTCAACATGCTATCCTAAGAGCAAACAATATGCAAAGTATAGTACAGATAGATATCAATTAGTACGAGAATCAAACATGTTTTTCAGTATTGTTCAAACTGTCAAAACTCTTGGGGGTCCCATTCTGTGCTTTTGACTCCCCAAAGTTCATTATTTTAGGCCTCTTGGGTAATGCATAGGAGAGGATGGAATCCCCCCAGCCCTCCCAAACTGAACATCGGGGCTCAGAGAAATATTGGTCACCTCACTCTTTAGTAAACTTACGTAGTTATGTAATCCTAAAGATGATGAAAAGTTGTTTTGATGGTGACGGGAGTTCAACGTGGCATGACATTAATCCTCTTTGACCAAAGTCATATAACCCTGCTCTGCACTTTCTGATATACACCACCATCACATGCAATTGCTTTATGATTTGCAGTCTGATATTTCTAAATGCAATGACGCCTGAAATCGAACCTGACTAGCTAAAAGCACTTGCTCTGTTCTCTTGGGCCTTGTGTTCAGTTCAGGGTTTGTTAGTCACGGATCTAAAGCAGTAAGAACAGTTGTCAATAGTTTCCAAATGGCTTTTGTGTCCTTCTGGCGGGCTTGTCGATTCCTGACTATTTGTTCATTAAGGTTTTGGCAGCACTGCGTGTTCACAGCCCCTGAAGACAGTGGAAGGAATCAAGAATTGGGACCGTCGAGAGCTTTCTCTGAAACCCATAGATTGTGGACAGGAGGAACCAGGCTGGTCTTGGCAACCCGAGTTTCTTCCTTCATCTCTCATTCTCCACGCTCAGCCAGTCTTGTTCTTCTTTGATGTTCTGTCTGGCAAAGAATTGAGGCATTGAGAGCCCGGCAGAGGAACGGATTTATCCACGAGAGGAGAAAATCAAACCACTGCCGGAGAATTGCGATCCACCGCGCTGCATTCATGTGGAGAACGTGGGAGGTGAAATAAAGAGATGTCGTGGGGTTGTGCCCGTGTCATTGTGCTGGAAATGAAGGATACACAGACAAATCGAGAAGAGATATTGAGCGTCCATGTGATGCGTAGAGTTAATGAGCGAATGAAATGCTTTTTGGATTGAGAGATACTGGCAACGTGAGAGAGAGAAGCATCTGCATCTCATGTAGAGTAAAGTACGGTCTGCTGGATCCATACCCATACTTTTCACTGGCAGTCAGGCTTGGCTTTCATTTCTGTTGCAAATTAGTTTTTCATTACCATTTTTCCCTTTTTCTAACACTGTTGTCTGTGTGCCACTGACCTCTGTTATGGTTCGGAATTCAACAGTCACATGACAATTTGTAACATCTGCATGAATTTTTGCCATCCCATTTGTATGTTTCAGTAAGATCTGCATTTACGCCAGTGATGGTTAGTGATAGCACAGTGATTGGTGCTTCATTTTTTTTATTCTAATAATCATTCAGATTCATAAACAAAATCACCACCATGTAAAACTATTTTACTCATGCGATTTGGTTGTATTGTGTGGCCCAATATGAACCCAAAATGTCCCTATTTACTTGTTAGCTCACACTACTAGTTCTGTGATGAACAATTCATCTGTGCAAGTCATACCACAAAACTGTAAACTTTCATCTCATTTTATAAATGAAACGCAGACTTTTCCAAATCCAATGAGCCTACAGAAAAAAAAACAAGTCACGGACACTATGGAAACTTCCATTTCACAGGGACTTATTACAGACTTCCAAAAACTTAAACTGACTTGATGCCTTGTACGAAGTTTTAATTAAGAACATAATTTGAGAACATCCTGCAACTATAAGGAAATCCCAAATGCCACGATTTCTCATTCTGAAATAAACTTTGGCTTTGCATGATCACAGTAATACGTACTGTACATACTGTAGCATGTTATACAATGTGTACATTGGTTGCCAGCTGTCTTCAATTCTGTAAGAGCTTTACTTCCACATAAGGCTGGTATACAGAACATCTGTTTCCTTTATCATATTCCTCTATAATATTTATTTTTATACGATAAGATCCACTGTTCTGATTGTAGTAGAATAACTGGTGTTGTTTTGAGATCAGTACTGTTGACATTGACATGGGGGCAGCAAAAGCCAAACCACCCAGTGGTGCATATGTAAGGGATAATCCACAGCTATCCCGGTTTCAAAAGAGCAAAGAAAATCCAGTTTTTCTTTAGACTCAGCCATTAATAGAGTTCCTTAAATAATTCTTATTCAACGATGGCTTTTAAAATGATGATTATGAGTGATCAATTCATGACATTTAAAGTTTTAATAGCAACTCGCAACATATTAAAAGTAAACGGTCCAACTTCACTACAGACACTACATTTGCTTTAAATCATTTCACAGATGATTTTATCCAAAGTGAATTACAAATGAGGGGAACAATAGAAGCATCAAAAGGGAAATAAAGTGCAAGTACATTGAAGACTGGTCTCAATATGCTTAACATAGAACACATATAGCTTAACTATACATGAAGAGTTTATTTGTGAAAACAGATCATTCCTTTTTTCTATGCAATCCAAGTAATATCAATAAATCTGCAGCTGGGTTGGTTTGATTAAGTAATAATTACTCAAAAAAACAACTAAATACTGTATATAATACAAATACGATGACACAATAAAAAGCGTGATTTTTCAAAAAAACGTTATTGTTTTTGCAAATAAACTCTTCATACATGTAGAGGATAGGAATAGCAACAGAAATTAATTGTCAGTGTTATCGGGCCAAGTGTCGACAAAAATCTTAACTCATTTATCACAATCACGTGCTCAAGTTGCCAGGGGTTCAGCGGTCAGGTTGCAGGAGGCAGCAGCCGTGAGGAGAAGAATCACGTTCGCTTCCAACTTCACTCCTATTGGCTGTCGCTCCCAAAAGTCGCTCCTCATTTGCATTAAAAACAGAGATGGCCAGATTATTCCACTAGCACAGACCAGTCCAGGAAAGAAGGGTCTACGTGATTTTAAGCCTTTATAAGAAAGCACCACAAGCCACCATTCATTAGCAGAACCCAAGCATCTGGAGGGTAGGTCTGCGTTAGTGAGTTTATGTATGGCGGAGCGGATTTTGTGGTTGTTTTATAAGATACTGTACCAGCAGACCTTTGAATTGAATACGGTCGGTGTGACGTGCACTCCCTTCGGCTCATTGCAAACACATGCCGATCACTGAATGTATGTAAGGGATAAATAATGATGAAGTCGTAGATTATACTGCAGTATAGTATAGTATTAAGTTATTGAACATATTTCTCAGAAGTAGTTCATCCCATCTTACATTTCCCAACACTTACATCAGCCCATGTATCTCTTGTTCTCTACACACTGAACTCATATCAAGGATGGTAATAATCTGTGAATAGAGTTGTGAACACTCTGAAATGATGGAGGAAATGTGCTATGCAGATATCGAGGAAATCAACCAAAACGCTGCTTCGTGACCGTAATTATGGCACACACGTTTAAGTTCCACCCAGAAGCTGTTATTAGATGAAACAGCCGAGGATCTCTGAGGGTATTTTGATATACTTTTATTTTCAGAAGAGTGTTCCCTGAGGTTAAATATAAAGTGATGCTTCATCGGTTCAGTAATTTAACTTCAGCCGCCTGTGATCGTTACGCATGATAGAGTTTACGTAAAGAAAAGTTTCTGGTGTTCCGTATATCACCTCTCAGAAATGTTTGGGTAAATGGTTAAACATTGATACAGGATGATTTTATTACTTGACTCAGGCCTGAGGGCAAGTTTCTTACACTTGATTTTATTAAGCCTATTTGAAGCTGCTATATAATGAGAAGTCAAATTAAAATACATGAACATGCATGAAAGCCAACTGAAGAAAAACATTAATTGAACCTTTAAAAGCAATA
Source organism: Barbatula barbatula (assembly GCF_947034865.1). Taxonomy (NCBI): domain Eukaryota; kingdom Metazoa; phylum Chordata; class Actinopteri; order Cypriniformes; family Nemacheilidae; genus Barbatula; species Barbatula barbatula. The sequence continues at coordinate 14,837,063 of NC_136780.1, forward strand.
ATATATATCAATACCAATTATTAAGACAATCAGATGTTTTTCCTTACCACTATTAACTAGTTATTTCTAAAGCTATAAGAACTAGTGATTCATTTAATATAATTTGTATTAGCTTGAATAAACTTGTCAAACCACTATATCTTATTTGAACAGATGTATTTAAACCACAGCAGCATCTAAGACATGATGGTGCGTTCAAACTGGTCTCATAGGAAACATGCACTTTTTGCTGCGCCACAAAATATGTGCCACCAGGTAGATGTTGCAACCCGGTAGCACAATTTCCAACAGCAGTAACGTTAACAGCGTCATAATATGTTGGTGCCAACAGCCTTGTGGAGAGTGTGCCGGCATGTTAGTGCCAATGCACTTGCGGCCTGACCCCAGTTCAATTCCCATCTCAAGCGTCCTTTGCCGTTCTCTGTCTCTTTCCAATGTATTCATGTCTGTTCTATACATTCAAGGCAAAGAGCCCCAAACCTTACAGTTTGTATATTATACTATATGCAACAGGCAGATATGGCTACATATGCTGTTTATTGATAAAGTCCTGAGGCCAAAGAACAGACCCAAAAGGGATCCCCTTCTCCATCCGCCATAAGACTCCGATCCGGACTGCCTGCGCACAGTAGGCCTGGGAATCGATTAAAAAAGAAACGATTTCAAGGTGTTGAGAGTTGAGAGGCGATTCCAAAGGTCGGAGTCGATTCCATTAAAGGACGACGACTCTGTAAGAGCCTTCAAAAGCACAAGCCTCACCCCTTAGCTGATGTCATTGGTCAACTAAATCACATTAGTTTTTTTCTCTTGTCAGAAGTCTAGAGCTGTGGAATGACATAAAATATTCTACACATTTAAAACTCACGTTTGCTTGATGAACTATAAACGTTTATTATTCATAATAAAAAGATCCATAGTAAAAACAGGGAATTGAGGTGGAATTGAAAACAGAAGCTAGGAATTGATTCTTTCGATTCACAAACCAGGAATTGGAATCTAGTGCACACTTCTCAAGCGGACCATCAGCTGAAGGTACATATTTTGTGGCGCTGCAAAAAGTGTATGGAGGTATGAGACCAGGTTGGTTGTATTCTAGGGGTTAAATAGAGAAAATGATCATTCAAAACTAAAGGATAACCGTGCTTGGCACAAAACTTTGACTAACATTATAAATGGAATAGGAAATATCAAATTCATAACACGAACCCTTTAATGTTTCTCTCTAATTTGATGGTGTTTATGGATCTAAGTTCAGCGTACTTAAGTTGAGTGTATGTTTTGCTGACCGTCAGCAGTTCGGTGTGTATAATATTATGGTATCTGTGGACTGTGTTTCACATCACCCACGCTAATGGACTTCATTAGCTCATCTACGCCTGTGACACAGCATGAGAAGGGTCTCTAGATTATTTCAACTACACAAATACAGTCTCTCGCCCACTTCTGCTAGCCAAAGCCTGGTTTTCTGCATAGCGCAGCAAAAGCAAAGTTACTTAAGCAATAAGAAACCTTTTATTGCATCACCCAGAGGAAAGCCTGAACCTGACATTTATGCGAAGAGCGTCCTCCTACAGTACACCCACAAGACTCACGATCACTCGCTCTGATTCAAAACCGTTCCCTCTGTATGATGCAGTCTGAAGCACCATGAGTTGTGAAGAACATTCGAACATTACACTTTCTTTTAATATACATATCGTATCATTTCTAGTTGAAGTTGGATTTGTAATTGTTACAATTGAATGGTGTTCGTGATTTTGTTTCTCAGGCAATGTTTGCTGGTCTAGTGGATCCAGGGTGTTATTTAGATTTCGAAGGGATAGTGCACCCAAAAATAAAAATTCTGTAGAACACAAAATAAGATATTTGGAAGTACCTGGCCGAACAACGGTGGTACGCATTGACTATTGTATGGAAATAAAATCAGTGCAAGTCAATGGGTACCACTGTTGATCAGTTACTCAAGATATCTTACTTTGCAACGCAGGTTTGAAATGACAAGAGGGTGAGTAAATAATGACAGAATTGTCCTTTTTAGGGTCTTTTTTTATTAAATCCCCTTAAAATAAGTGGGTGAGAAGTGAATAAGATGATTGCAGACACAACTTACTGGCACGTCCTCTGTTCATCATTTAACAGAAGTGTGTGCTAAACAGTCTTATGAATGTTTTCCTCTTCCTATCAGAAAATCTTTTTTTAATGAGTTTTAAAATGAGATTTATGCTTAAAACAGATACAAAATCCTAATCTGTCTCTCTGTGTTTCACATTAATATGAAGATAAATCATCATCCAAAAGCATGATCTTGCAGAGTTTTTCTTTTTTTCTGAGAGAGAGGGATAATATATGTTTTTTATCCTTTTAAGACCATAATCTCAAGAATGTTTATCATTAATTTGAGATATTTATTTATTATTATGAGATTTTCTTTCAACATTACACATAATATAAACCAAATGAGTTGGAAAGCGCATTCCATATTTTTATCATATCACAAACATATTTGTAAAAGGTTTTGCAAGGTCAATAAAGGATTATCTAATAATTCTCTTTGAAAGGATACAAATATGTTCACAGACCATTACATTGCTATGAAAACGAAATAAGACTGACTGCTGGTGTCTGACTCTGATTTAAGCACAAGAAAAGCTTAACAGAAAAGGCATTTTCACGATGAAAAGAAACTCTCGAATGGTCCACTGTGTCAGCAGTAAATGCAGACGGTTTAATAAAGAAGGCACAGAAATCATTACTAAACCGACCAGTCGCAATAGATATTTAGATGAGGCAACATCATTTGCATTCATCCAAAAATGCATCTAAAAAGGCACAGGGGAGGAACGATGAAATTTGCCTCATTGCACATAAATAGCCGATCATTATCACAGGTGACCTTTCAAGACAATTCGCTTTCCACATCACTTAGTGTTATTTAACCTGTTTGTGGAGGGACCACAACAGGTAAAGAGAGAAAATGTAGAAGTACTGAAATACCTCAAGACAAATAAAACGGAAGGAGATATACTGTACGTGAATATGCAGTGGTGTAGTTGTGCCTGTTAATTGATGCCCCCATTTTTAAATCGGCCCAGAAAAGGTTGAACGCCTCTGTGTTATAATCTAGCCGGGTTTCCACTCTGGTTTTATGCACATTTTGAAGTTTCGTATGAGAAATGAGTGTTGGCCTTAGAAGGGGTGCGGATTCTGCAATAATCCTGGCCTACAGGGTATGTGAAGAGACAACCAGGGTAGTATGCAGGGTGATGATTTCCTTGATCTATAAACAGTATGTGCATTTTAGACTGTTAGAGTCATGGTCAATATTTTTGTACAAATATATTACAGTCTGTTTCATGAGGATTTGGGTTTGAAATGACAAAGTTTATCGAGTGATAACAGAATGTCCCGTTTTGAGTGAACTATGCCTTTAACATTTAGAGTAATAAAAGACATCAAATTACAATAGTGGTGCACCTTGAATATCTGCAAACATTACACCTGAGTAAGCAATGCGCTTTGGCATGAACTAGAGAAGCTCTGGTCATGTTTTGTCTTGTCACACTAACATTACCTGAAACCTGTAAATGTTTCGCCATTTTGTAGTTTACGTGGGTCAAGCGCGCCCACAGCAGACAATACCACGGGCGAGACCGCCTTGCCTTGCCTTGCCTTGCCCATTGCCTACCCAATCTTATTTGTCTGACGTTGTGTCGTGTTCTTAGTAAGTTTATTTTTGCCCCCCTTGTGTTTATTTTGTCATAGTGTTCTAGTTAGTGTTTTTTTGTTATCCTCATCATGTTTTTATTTATTTATTAAATATCTGTTAACCCCTTCACTGCTGCCTGGACTTGGGTTCTTCCCGACCACATCCCTGACACTTACAAGTGTCTCTTTCGAAATGGACTTAACAGCCTATCAAATGCTTTCAAGATTGCACACAAACATCTGTCTATTTGACCTCTGCATTTACATCTGCAAGACATCTACAATACAGAGTTTGCTTATCTGCAATACGTCTCGGAGACGTCTGCTGTCAGACATTATCTACACATCTAAAAGATGTCTGTAAGATGTTTATGATTTAGAATGGATGTAAAGCTGCTCTTTCTAAGATGCTTAGCAGATGTTTTTACGCAGCAGATGTTTCCAGATCTCCAGCAGACATATTACAGACGTTCAGACGTCTCTGAGGCGTATTGCAAATGAGAAAACTATGTATTGCAGATATCTTGAAGATGTAAATGCAGACGTCAAATAGACGTAAGCCAGATGGATTGTGCTATCTGGGTTAGAATGTTTATTTGGCCTATTACGGTAATGTGTATCAACCTAGATTTCTCTGGTTATGCCAAGTAGGAAGAAACCTGAAACATTCAGAACATCAGCTTATCAATTATGTATACACAGCGAGCAATAAAGCCCAATGAACCAATACACTCCTGTTTAAATGAACAAAGTTATCTGCAACGCAAACAGGTGACACAACAAAACTAACATGCTATTGGATAGAGCTGTCTACATTACCCTTCACGGCATAAAGAAACAGCAGCAAAGCTCAGTCTAATAGAGGAGAATGAGGATTTTCTCACATTGTTCCTGTGGTTGAGATGAGAACATCCTCACCAGTAATATTCAGGACACACATTGAGTTGTAGCGACTATGAGTTTTGGATTTCGGCCACATGTCGTCTCACCGTGGCTATGTTTACTGCGTTGACACTGGACATGCCAATGTTAAACAGAGTGCCGACGGCGGCGGCAGCTCCGAGCAACGCTCCAAGGAACCGTTTGGAGTGGCGGTTGTGTCCACCTAACTCCGCTTGGGTCACGGTAATCTTCTCTAGTTGGTTGAGCATGTGCTTGACATCGGCCTCTGCATGGAGGAGAGAGTCCTCGGTCCAGCGAGCACCTGCCCAGCTGTACTGGGCTGCTGTGCGGGGGTAGTGCGCCCTGTAGACGTTGCGGGGGTCGAGTCGAACGTACACCTTCTGGGTGTGTGTGCGGCAATTGGTGATCAGGAGTCCGGGTTGCTCTCTTAATACGATGCCCGAGGCTGGACCTTGTGTGATGTCTGGTGGCGACTGGCCTCTGATTGTCTGGAGGCACAGGAGCATGATCCACAGTCGCATCCTCCAGTTCCTGGCGTCTTTCTCCGACTGTAATCTTTGGTCGACGTTCAGACGGAGATCCTCCAGGGTCTTTTGAAGCCTTTCTACTTCCTTTCTTGTTCTGTGCCTGTCTCATCCTCTTTCTCAGTCTCTAGAAGTAGCTGATCTAGACGACGCTGGATGAGGGCCTGGTCTCTTCGGGCCTCCTCGGCCTGAAGCTTTAGCGTTGCTGCTTCCCATTCCAGGTCGGTGTAGCTCTATTCGCCTAACGGTGCCTGAGCGACGAGGATGTGGGCGAGGCTTCCGAGGATCTTGGCCAGGTCTTTGTGAGTGTAGCTCTGCGTTAGAGCATGTGCCATCAGCTTGTCTAGCTCGGTGTCCAGTTGTTCCTGGCTCAGCTGCCCCAGATTCCCTCGACCAGTGTTCGTTAGTGCTTGCAGCCATGTCGCTAGACGATCCCACGGGATGTGGAATGTCTATTTCACATTTACAAGAACTTCAATAGACATCAACTAGCTGATCGTTTATTCAGCATTGGGAAGTTATGGTACAAAAATCGAAATTACTTCTCAGACCACGGCGGGTCTCTTTGTGCTGTATTGGCACAGGAAAAAATGTGTTGGATACAGGAATTATCGTCTGTCTATTTCTCATTTACAAGAACTTCAATAGACATCAACTAGCTGACTGTTTATTCAGCATTTGAGTCAAATGTTTTAGGTTTCACAAATGAGTAGCAAGTTCACTGTTTTAACCAGGAGTTTAACGAAAAAACTTCTTGAAGTTTCTGGCCGGAGAGGTCTCCTGGAAGTTGGCGCTGTTTTCTCTTTGGCGGAATGCAATTAGGTAACGGTCACGTCGATTCTTATAGATAAGATGAGCGGACACCTCTTTTCTGGATGGTCCAATTGGCATGAGAGGCCTAAGGTGGGAAAACTTCTTTGTTTGCTGGGGTCCCCCCCTCTCGGCTAATTTAAATGAGGGTGGCATAAGCATGCGTTTATCCTCACAAAGCTGGTACTTTTGTAATAACGCATCGTGTAGTTAATTTCTAAACGAGATTCGATACAGTCGAGTTTTTGTGATCAAACACTATGATTCTGCGCATCAAGAATACCTAGATGCATGATTATCACAGTTACCAGCATACAGGGTTCATTGAACATACAGTTAACGTCATGGCTGTTTTTGTATAGTATTTGAAAACATTGAATCATAAACATACACATTTAATTCCTATAAGTTAACTTTAAAATGACAATATTAAAATGACATCTCCTCAAAGACCCAGGGAAACAATAAAATCAGGGTTTGTTCAATGTTCTGTCCAAGGGTGAACAATTCCCAAATCCAGTCCTGTCTGGATTTAGCTCAGTGTTTCCTCTGTTAACAGGACTTTGAGTAGATAACGTGTTGTTGCGATGCTTCCTTGAACTTCATGTGGGTCCAGCAACAATACTGCCGTATCTGCTGCTCCACCGCGGACCTGGCACCTTCACAAAAATAAGCAATAACTAGAACAGGTCTTCAGCTCAATACTAAAAACAAACACACACATCATTGTGGAAGAAAAGGACCACTTCCCTTTAGTCTGAGGTTTTGTGAGCGTTGACACTGTGAGATCTGTGAGTCAGCTCCACCAAAGCACAGGGTTTCCAGTCAGCCACAACGCTGAGGGGAAAATAAAATTATCAAGACAGTCCACAGTCCACAGTCCACAGTCCACAGTCCACAGTCCACAGTCCACAGTCCACAGTCCACAGTCCACAGTCCACAGTCCACAGTCCACAGTCCACAGTCCACAGTCCACAGTCCACAGTCCACAGTCCACAGTCCACAGTCCACAGTCCACAGTCCACAGTCCACAGTCCACAGTCCACAGTCCACAGTCCACAGTCCACAGTCCACAGTCCACAGTCCACAGTCCACAGTCCACAGTCCACAGTCCACAGTCCACAGCACATCCGTCCATCCAGAGCGTTTTTCACCTGCTGGTAAGAGATCTTGCCTCCTATTTATTTGGAATGGTCTGATCAGCTGGCCAATGAAATAGTTGATTTAATTAGGGTTTACAGGTGTGTCAATCAGTCTCATTACAGTTTGTGAAAGAGGTAAACCGTGCTATTAAGTGTCCAGCAATATCACAGCAAACAATATAATAAACCAATCCACCACAAACCAAAGAAAAACACAGCAAACACATCAGAGGAAAATCGCTATATATATATTAATCAGTAAAGATTCCCAAAATAAAGTAAGGTTACCCATCAATCACACTGCTCCACTTGTTGTATATCACATGACACTAACACTTCTGAATCTGATCGTGTCAGTCAGAGCTGCTCGATCTTTCGTTTTCATCTCAATATTCATGACGTGTGATTTAAATTAATCAGAGAGACTTTTATCAAGACAGACAGGATATCTGAGTGCTTCAGTGTCACTGTATCATCATCATCATCATCATCATCATCATCAAACAGGCTACTTGAGAGTGATTAAGAGAGAGAGAGACAGAGAGAAATTTAAAGGGATAGATCGTCAAATATTCTGTGATTAACGTCTGTGTTCATTGGGACTGGAATTACATCTCTAAACACATTTTACATTCATAAGTGGAGGGACATGAACACAGAAAAGTAACACACACATTATTCACATGCAGAAAATGTAAAATCCTTTATTGATTCTTGCCATTCACTTTATTGATGTGTCATTCTAAACAGTGTAGTCTATCGAAAGCTTTCTTTAACTTTTTTGTGTCCATAGATGATACCCAAAATAGTTGTTGAACAGTTCGACAGTTTTTTTATTGTGTCGTTTTGTTGCTTTGGTGCACTATACTGTATAAAGCTGTTCTAGTTTGGTCACGTCTGTTGTTCAGGGTTTTGGCATCTTCCTTGATTCTACGGTCACTGGAGCGTGTTGGTTTTGTTGCGTTGCGTGATGTCTTGCAGTGTAGGCAGCTTTGTTGATTGTAATTGTTTTCTGTTCAAGCAGTGTTGTGTCATCATGTGGAGTGTAGATAGTTTATTAATTACAATTCTTTCTTCCTATTGTTGGTTTCTTAGTGTAGGCAGATTTGTAAAAGGTTGAGTAGGCAGTCCTGTCCAGAAAGGTTTTCATGCTGGTTGGAAGTCTCTAAACATCCTGAGTAAAGTGAGACTTTGGTATTTTTATAATTATATATCATCTGTGAAAGGCGTAGGACCAAAAAACTTTGCCCAACCGTTGCCCTTGGTTTGAGGGCAATGATAGGTCATGTGTACATTTTCTGTCTACGTATTTTGCATCTCACTTCGCACGCTGTTGACGCAGACACCATACGTCATCAGTGCGGTACAGACACAGCGGGAGAATGGCAGGTAAACCACTGGACCCTAACTTTTCCCTAGTGAAATGTGTGCAAGTTTGCAATTGGCACCTGCAAAGGAAGAACAAAAAATAAAGACCGTCTTTAAAACTGACATGACTAAAAACATCTAATCATCGAAGAGGCCAAAGCAGAATTCCATTCGCGAATGCATTACGGTCCTTGACGGTCGGTTCGCAGGGGTTTCCGGGGGTTTCCCACTCGGTCTGTTCGCGATTTTGTTCCTGGAGGTTTCAAGAGAAGAATGGGAAAATCCTGGCAAAAACGGTAGTGTTGACAGGTGTGATTATAATCAGTGTTGCTTTTCCACGCTTCTGGAGTCAAGGGTTTCCAAGATGATGCCATGGTAACTTCTGGACAGGTACTGTAGGCACATGATTAGATTTTGATGGGTTTTGATTATGTTGCTTATGTAGTTTATGGACCTTAATGTATTACATCGTTACCCAGCGTCTACCGGTTATAAAGCGGTTTTCGCTATTGTAGTAAAGTTATTTACTTTGCACTGGTGAATGAGACATGATTTCATTGGTATTGATCCAAGAGCGTTCATGTGTTTTGATTGGATTTGGACGGTGATTCGCACGGAGGGTGGGATAATGATTTCAGTGCTAGCAGGCCAAAGTTAGCATCTTAGCAAATCATCTATGTTCAAATCAACGATCTTGTTGATTGCTTGTAGTGCAGAGACGGTGTGAACTGAGCTCTCACATTTTCTATAATTCAATCAGATCAACCTTATGAGGAGTGTATGAATAGCTGATCAGGGTAATGATGCTAGTGTTTCAGATGAGACTTCAGTCTCGAAGCCCATAAAGAAGGTTAATGTTCTGCAGAATTAGATTTTTGGCCTTACTGTTTCCATCACACATGCACAAATAATATGCAGTTACACCAATAGACAGGATTTGGGTGCTTTGTGGCAGATTAAAAAGCAGTGACCTACATGTGTCTTTTGAATGAATGACTTTATAGTCATGCCAACCATGTGTGTTTGGGCAGAGAAATATAATACAATGAATTGGATATCCAAAGGCTTTGACTAAACTGGACATATCTGAAATAAAGGTAAAGTTAAGATTGTATGGCGGAGCATCGCGTTTGCGAGCCATTTTTTTGGTTTGAAAGCGAGTTTTTAAAGTGGAGTTGTATCGCAACATCTTTATTGAAATTGTGCGACCAAACTAATTAAACGTCTGGGATTAATAAAGAAACACATTCACAGCATTTTCGTTATCTTTCTTCTAGTTTAATTAGACGTGTGGCCATCAACACAAGCCAGTGATGCATTCTGGGTACTTTTGTATGCTTTGTAAGGACTCCTCTAGTCTTGTCTTGGAATGTTCAACACATTTAAATGTTATTCAGACCTGTGTAATGTCTCTCATTCGCCTGAAACAACTCTCACAGTGTTGTCAGATGGTAATTCTGCATGAACAGATGTTTGACTCCTCTGAGAGCTCATAATGGACACAGCAATAAATGAATGCAAGATTGTCTGGTTCATTGCAGTTAGCATTATTACCCTTCTTCGAGAACATTAGTCATAAATGTCACGCAAGATGTGTGATAAAAAGGTTTTTATAGCAACTGGAGAGTGAAAAACTTACTCAAATATAATCTTTTGTGTAAGTTGTCGTCAAATGTCTTCAACTATTCTATAAATGCATTACTTTCAAACTAAAATAAGTATTTATTCAGTTGCAGTGAAAAATATGTTGTGAGGAGTTGTGTACTCAAGTTTACTACTGTGGTTTTCGGGAATTGCCGACCTCAATCCCGGAAGTAAACGTCTGGAACGGCAAACGAAGTCGGCTATCTGACCTCTGAGCTCGGGGTAGATTGATCAACCGTAGATATCAATGGCGCATCATTTGACGTCAACAGCAACCTCATGTGAACCGAAGATAATTTACGTCATAATATCCGAACTCCATAAAGTACTATATCCTACAAACTTAGATTTTACAGGATAAAATGATCTTTTTTTCTGTTTGTTCAGAGTGCAAACACAGGTTGAGAATAGCATGAGCAATGTGAATGAAGAAAACATGTTCGTTGTTAGGTAAACTATCTCTTGAAGTAATGACATCAGTCAGATGTGATTTGGTCTTCTTGCTCCGTGTGCACGGGTGCTGTGTGTTTCAGAATGTAATTGCTGTTATTTCAGTGAGCGTGACAGTTATAAAGCTGTGTTGCTATGAAATTACATGAATATAACAGTCAGATGTGAACAGCTCAGCAGCAGATGTGCATTGTGACTCATCTCAGATCTCTCTAAGCACTGGAACAGGTGGAATTACTGCCTGCTGTGGCAGATAGCAAAACCAATGACACAAAACGCTGAGAATATTTTCATTTTTTTAGTCAACTATACAATGTGGGATTTCTGTTGATTTGCATTTGTAATGTATTATTTTCTTCTTTCTTTGAAAGCAAGGGATTTATGGATTGTTTTGTTTTTGTTTGGTTTCAGCGTATTTGATCAGCTGGGTCTCATGTTAAAGCATAAAAATCCAATTTAGCGTTGTGGTGCTCATTCAGAGAAGTCAAAATGTTTCACCTCTTCTTCCTCTCTTGTATTCACTGTATTGTGTTTATCTTGAATATTTTGTCAATGCTTTATTTCAGAGACTACAGCTCTTTTTATACGCCTCGAGAACCAAATGTCTTCCTCTCTGGCTCCTGCATCCATCTGTTTTTATCGTTCTCAAATCATTTGGTGTCTTCTAGCAATTTCGTTCTTTCAAATAAAGCAGTTAAAAAGCTTTTTGATGCATTCAAGTTCCAAACTGTTTTTCCTCCCTCAAATGTTCACAGGAAATGTATTGAAATATTTTAAAATCTATTTTACATTTTGTATGCGCATGTATGCATGACTTGACTACTTGAAAGATCTCTTACTTAAAGTATATGTATAATGCGTTATAAAAGCAGTTTAATGCATTAATGATGCCTTGTAATGCACCTTATAATACATTAGAACACTTATCAATTTACTGTTACACTTTGCATTTTTTATTTTGTTATAATTATTAACAACAACGTTTAATGTATTACAACACGCAATATGAACAATTATAATGCATCATACTTTAATAACCCTTTAATAATGCATTATACTCCAAAGTAAAGTGTTACCGATCTGTTTTATTAATGTTGTTCGATGTTGGTTTTGTGACTTGCTTTTCTGCACTGTTTTTTCTAGATATTTCCCAAAAGCACCTTTCAGCCATGACTATATTTACTCATACTGTACAGTATCTCATACCTTATTGCGTAACTGTAACATTTACGGTGTTAATTGATCATAATCATAAACATTTGTGTTGCTGCATCATAGCTCCATTTATTTAAACAGCAACCTAGGGGTTTGATGTACAGTGTCAAAGTTGATAATAATAAACGAACGATGTCTTGTTTTGTCATGCCGTGATTCTCACTAGCATTATAGTGCTCCAGCATTTGCTGTCCAATTTGATCAAGTCTTAGACTACTGGACTCTATGCACGAGTAAATCTGTATCCGGACTGATGCCAGGAAAGGATTTATCTTTTACATGCACACACACACACACACATTTGTGCTTAGTTATATCCTTTTCTAAACAATCCAACACGTCTAAAATGTTCCTCCAGGTGATGGAGTAGTTTGGGATTTCTGTCAACCAGTAAACACGTAAACAAAGAGAGGGAGTTGTTGGTCTTCAACCTCTTTTGTCTGCTGAGTGCTACCTCTATTTTCTCTCCCAGTCTTAAATGTCAGCGTGTCCTGCGAGTGTTCCATCTCAGGTCAGAAAGATCTCATTCATCTCAAAGACGTATGAGTCACTCTCACCAGATATTTCAAGGAAAAAAAATGTGATTGTGCCCTACATGCTTGGATAATACGCTTGAGAGAGGGAATTTGTTTTGTTTCCCTGTCATTCCACCCTGAACTCTTCACATAAATAGATGTGAAATTAATAACCGGGTTGGTAATTTTCTGGCTGGCTACATTGGTAATGCCTTTTACCAAAGCAGAGCTTAAATTGCTTTGTGGTGCAGGTATAGGGTATTTACTGCTGACTCCAAACCTCTGAAATGGTTCGAGAGAAACATACACGTTTAGACTGAGCTGCTAGACCAGAGGTCTCCAAACCAGCTGGAGGGGCGGTTTTAGAGTTTACTCCCAACCATAATTCAAACACCTGCCAGTAATTTTAAAGAAGAATAAGAAAACCTCTATCAGCTGGGGTCAGGTGTCTTTCTATAACTAAACCGGGTTGCATTTCCCAAAGGCACCGTTTGCCAACTATGGTTCTGCAAGTTCCCTCATTCCAGCATAGTTCAACAATTCAAGCATTTCCCAAAGCCATCGTTCCAACGATCAATCGCAAGCAGCGTGCGTGGTGAACTCCAGGTCTAGAGCTGTGGTTAGAAGCATAGTTCCTTTTTATAATGACATGTAGACTTACATACATGATACATAAGCAAACATGATGCATTGCATTTTCGGGAAACAGTCGTAACCTCACACTCACACACGTTCATACTCATAGACCTTTGACCAACATTTTTATTTTATAATGACGCTTAGAGTCAGAACGATTTGTTTTCCGAAGTGATGTTTTGCAGCACTAAAATGCTAATGTTTTGTAACCAGTGTAGGGTACTAAGTAATAAGTTACTGTAATTACTTTTTCTGTAAAATGTTAAATACTATGTAATATTTTCAATAGTGGAAATGACATCAAAATAATATGTCTAACTTTAAAGTGTATGCTTTAATTTATCCAACACTTGTTGTAACTCTGTGACTTTGAGATCACTGATGTCATTATTGTAATGTGTTGTTTGTCACAGATGAGTGAGTGTAAGTCATACAGATTCAGGAATTAATGTCATAGTGTGCTGAGAGGACAGGAACAGGATGGACATCAGCTCACGCTGGGACTGGTACCAGTTTAAACCAGCTGGCCGCAGATGTAATCCATCCTTATCTCTGTAGTGTTTGTGTCCGCCTTGCATGACCCACACATTCTGTCAGCATCCAGATCAACATGCCAACCACTGAAATAGCGAACCATGTTTATGAGGTGCACTTTGATTCCGCATCATAATAAATAACCAATTTTCTGCCATACATCTAAATATTGATGGGTGCTTATCACAAAAAACTAAGTATAACTAATTATAACTTTCAAATTGAATTAATGTCAGATTTCTGCTGAAAATAACAAGCATGGCATATCCTATTTTTGTTATCTGTTGTTCTAATGGTCTAATGATACACTTTTACATCCTGGAACAAGCACACGATTGACGTTGATATTGTCACCACAAAAACTAAGAAATTATATGTCTTATTATGTGAATTCAGTTCGATTTATTGAGACGGCTGTCAGATAGTGTTCCAATTTATCCGAATTTACCAAAGAATTTGTTATAAATACCCTTCATCATAAAGGTGGGAATCAAGTTACAAATAACCAAAAGTATAGCATGTCATGAGAAATAAATCATCTAGTCAAACTGCTTATGATTAGAAGCATTTAATTCAATTACAGGAACTTCCGTTTTATTCAAATTCAGCAGAAATAAATAACCATACATCCAGTATTTTATATCCCCAGTTGGTAAAGCTCTAAATTTCTACTTTTAGAAGAGTTTTAAAGCTGTGCGATACACTAATCCTGTGTTTTATTATGAGATCAGCCAAAGGGAGCATTTATAAGGAGAATAACAACAGGCTCAACATCGAGCCTAGGGGCACCCCAAGCCTTATCTGTGCAAGGTCAGATAGCTCATCATTTATACAAACAAGCTAGTACACTGCAGAAAATAAGTTCTTAATGAGTTTTTAATTGGTCTTTTAACAGTTGTCCAGTAAACGTGCCTAGTCTTTGAAATAGATACATTTACTTCAGGCCAGCGCCATTAAAACAAGTGACACTGCTGTTTTTAAAACAGAAGCGCTGGGCTAAAATAACCCAGAATTTTTCATTTGACCCAACAATGGTTTAAAAGAACCCAGCATAGTATACAGTAAATGAAAATCCAGCAGTGGGGTTTGCCCCTTTTTGAACATGGGTTGGAAATAATGGTCTCAGGTGAACTGAGTGCACATGGCTAGTAACCATTACGACAGGACCAACTTGAAACTGTGGTGGTTCAAGTTCCAATGGTCACAGGAAGCACAAAACCAAGTGCGCTCACTCAAATTTGTATTTTAACAAGCTTCACAATCACTGACCGAATTAACTAGGTTCATATACTGAGGGCTAACAAGGCAAATGAGCTACATGTACTGTAACCGATCAGACCAGCAATGGATTTTGTGAAAGATAACAGTGCAAAAGATGTAAGAAGTACCCTCTGGTAAAACACACGTGCAGTCCGGCTGATGGATGGAACAGTAAGTTAATGAAAACATTACTCATCATTGATAGTTTATTAGTGATATAACTGAATATGTTCAGTGAAAACACACAGAGATGCTGATGTACTATATATATTTATGATTAGAAAACTATCCCTGTAAAAAAACTGTGAAGTTTACTTACAAAACTGTGTGCAAAACAAATAATCACAAAACATTAAGTAAATCCTACTAGTTATTTTTCATAGTGATTTACGTAATATCGAAAGATAATAATTAAATTATCGTTAAAAAGAGTTTTTTGTCTGGTCTTCATTAGCCTATTCTTGATAAAATGAAGCAAGCCTTTAACTAACATTTTTATCCATACACACATTCTAGTGTCAAATGCAGCACCTCTAGTAATAGCAACAAGATATAGCTTCAGTCAGATGATAGTCATTTGTTATAGTGCAGTGGTTATATTACACAGCCTAAGGCCTCTCTGAAACTCATTTGAACACAGTAGGGTGGAAAATAAGTGAAAGAGTTCAAAATAAGTATGAAAAAATCAGTTAATAAGGATTCAGATTCAACTTCTTTTTAAGCAGATAACAATTTATACTCTATAACTCTATTTCTAATCAACATACCAGCATTATACAAACAGCACCACAACATAGATTACATCCAAAAACACGCACGATAACTTAAAAAAATTAAAATTGTTTTACTTAAAAATTGGGTTGTTGGCTTGACCCATAGGTTTAAGAAACCATGAAACTAAACTGTAACCTGTTCCCCTTTTTTGATCCCTTATTTAATACCCCTGAGTTTTGTGCTGGTTCATTTCGATTCATGTTGATGAGTTCCTCAAGTTCAGTGTAGTGTAGTCTGGTCTAGACAAGTCTAGTCTAGTCTAGTCTGTGTTCCTGTCCATTCGCCATGTTTCAGTCTTGTGTTAACCCCTTACCCGCTGTCTGTACCTGGGTCCTCCGTCCATGTCTCACCCCGACTGCGACACAACCATTGGTTGAAAAGAACCCCTTTGCAGTGAACAGTATTGATGTCACCGAACATACGTATGTGTCATTGGGATCAATGTTTTACTATGTTATTCATTATTCAATGGTACATTGTTATTGGTGTCAGTATTTTGCGATCTTAACTATATCTACTGGCAAGGTGCATTGCATTTTTCTTTATGGCATATGTCAGTGTGAACAGTACAAAGTTACTGTACATAGGGTATTACTGTATGTCGAACATTGACTGGACAGAATACCCACATTTCAAAAATAGAAAGGTAAACATAGGAAACAGCCCTGTGCGAGTTATGCTGTCGGTAAATCACAGTGAAGTCTTTCTACAGTACATATCCTAATGACACCTGCTGTTAGGATACAGCTGTCAGGATAAGATAGGTTACTTTATCAATAATAATAAAAACTCACAATAACTTAAAACTTTGGTAGATCCTATTGAAAAAGACAACGCAACATTGGGTGTAAAATCTCCCAATATTAGGTCATTTTACCCAGCAGTGTGTTCTGTCCAATATTTTTCCAGCAAGTAGAAACATGAGCATGATCACTTTTCTAGAGTGTCATGGCCTGTCATAGACTGTATGGCCTCATGGCGTCTAATAAAAATGCTTAGCAAATTTCCTTGACGCATTATGGCCACTGGCTAAACTATTTTGCATTTACTGACTCATGAAATGAACTAATAATGCTCAGTTTTAGGACAGAGGCACAAGGCATTGCACACCGTCAGTTGCATTAATTTGTCAACGCAATAGCAAAATGTTCAAAATAATAAGAAATTGCTTTTATGATGTTCACAAGAAAGTTGTAGTACCATCTGTGAAAAGCACTAAAGCAAAAACTTTAATAACTGTCAGTGTCAAAGTTCTGGAACTATATGTCTATATAGTGACTATATTCAAATTACATTTCAAATCTCAGCCGAGGTATTAAGTGAACCACAGTCCTGCAGAGCTTTTAAAGGTCACCCAAAGCCTTGCTATTGGATTTCTGTGACCCGCTGCTCTGTGCTGAAATAATCACAGACCCCAGGCTGTCTGTTCACACCTGACCTGCTCTGTGATGTCATTCTGAAGAAACACACCAGTCTGAGAACCAGCGGCGACAAGGAGCGAGAAATGTCAATCAATGAATAAATGAATAAACAGGAAGAGACCAAACACAAACATACATGCCATTTATTTAAATGTTGTCACTTTTATACAGTAGGTATAGTTCATAATAAAACTATTAACTAAATGTTAATTTGCTTAACCTGGTTTCTTCAGTTGAAAAGTCACCATTTTTAGCAGAAATGGGGTCCTTGGTGATTGATAACATACATATTCCAGATATTGAGTGCCACAAAAGCAGCTTTGAAAGTCTTGAAAGTGAACTGAAAGTGAATAGATTTGCAGTGCGCTGAGATACTGCCTGCATTAAGCCAGGGAAACTTTCCAAATATTCCTTTAACATAAAAATCTATTGAATCTCTGGGAGCTCCTCTCTGTCTTTTTAGCTGGTTAGATAATGCAGTGTCATGAATAGATTTTCACTGTCACAGTAAAACACATCACTTATGGTTTCACTGTGGCCTTTTGGGGTCTCTTCATATGTGATTTAATGCTCTGGATGGACGCTGTGCTGACAAAAAAAAAGGAGAAAGCAACGTTTTGCATAGCTGTGTTTTAGTTCTTACCGTACATAGTTTTATCTGCTAGTTCATCTCTTAATGGTCTTTATGATCTTTTCTTATATTACTAGGGAGGACAATATGGACTGAAGACCTTGAGGGTCTCCCTTATTGCTTTATTGTTCTGGAGTTTACATCATTCTCAACAGTGGGTTAAGTTTCACTTCACTTCTTTTGACCTTTACTTGATTTTTTCCTCATCCTCAAATGTGTTTCCCTTTAAAACTCACAAATGTACAGCAGATGTCATGCTCTAGAAATGAACAATCGGTGTTATTTTACTATTTTGCTTGGAGATAATAAAAATTTCATAAATTGACCTACGTGAGACATTGAGCTTGAGTCTCAGTAAACAAGGGTTAAACCCTTATTATACACCGATTTACTCATATGTACAGATTTCTGTGTGCCACAACATTAAAAAGCAACTGGGCACAAACAAGCAGACATGCACATGCTTTGACCCACGTTCAACACAAAATTTGCTTGCAAAGAGTGCACGATGAGACAATATTGGAATGACTATATATAGTACCTCATAAAAACAATATACATCTTATTAGGACACTGACATTACATTGGGAGAAAACAATCTGGATGATCATTCTTTAAGAATATATAAAAATGAATTTCTCTTCTGACCTCATTTACTGTGCAACGACAGCACAGTCTGTCCTCTTTTGTGTCTGTACAGCAGTCTGTACATGTGTAGTTGGCATTGGTGGACAGGTATTCTTAAAGTTTACATTCTCTTTATAGAGTATAAAACATTTCAGTTTTCTCGCATTTTTCAGTTCAGTGTCATTATAGTGTTTATGATTATTGCCTATGTACGATTCATTTTACAGATTTGTTTTTTACTGAATACACAGTTTTTGTATCCTTCGTATTCAGTTTTTTATTATCTTATTCATTCCGAGGCATATAAATGCGACACCTGATAAATGTGCTCTAAACTGAAAATCTTGATATGAATAAAGCACATGTACCAACCAGCTTGTCAAATACATTATAATCATGGGCAAACATATCCCATAACGGATGCCCTTAACTTCCACGTGAGTGTGTCTTAACTAGAGCCTTCAACTGACTTGTCCTGAGGGAGTGATGGTGAAGATGAGAGTGACAGTTAGTTAAACTCCATGGGGCAGTTTTATTTAAAAATAAATAATTGTTTTTCTTTATTTGGTTAAATTAGGAAATTTAAGTGTTTTTATAAACATGCCTACACTGAAAACCTTTGTGCATTTTGAGACAAAACAGTGGCAATGATGTATTTTAACCTTCGCGGGGGCATCAACATCCTGAAGTTTTCTTGGTTTACATAAGTTCAAAGAAGCTGAAAATGTACTTACCTACAAGCTAGACTTTATTCAAATATGTCAGTGAAAGTTGTTTTCAGTTTCCCTGTACGTGTATATGAAAGAAACCACTAAAGTAAATTCTGCATTTCTCATGCTGATAAAAACATTGTACATAAGGTTCTCCAATGGATACCAGCATCCTTCAAAAAGCAATTAAAATAATTACGTTGATCTGAAAAGAGCCTCCCCCTGGCACAAGAGAAAGAAAACTCTCATTTTTCTTGTGAATGACCAAAGTTTCATGGCACAAGCCGATATGTGCCAAATGACCACTCATCTTTCGGCTAGGATGAAGTCTTCAGCCCCTAAATTAACAAAGAACTGCACTAATGATGATTATCTTGTAGCTAAAGCAAAAAACTAAATCAATGCTGTCTTGGCATATTGTATGTGAGGTCATACTGCAGTTTCCAAGATGCCAGGAGAGATTTGCCATGTGTATCTGTAGACTATTTAGAAATAGAATATCTGTTATTCTACATAAAAGGTGATTTTTACAACATAAACTTGTCTGTAGAGACACCGTGCTTGCGCACATCCAATGTGATTCCAGTTGAAAGAGAAATAAGGCGATCTACTGACCACCAACAGTGTCTCTGAATGCATATGCAACGCTGCTACATCAGCAGTCCTTAAAAGCAAAGTGTTCCCCGAGACATAATTTTTTAATATGTGACATTTCTCTTTAGCGTGCTAAAATATCGGCCGGCGTAAGAGGCAACGCTAGAAATGTGTAGGATATGGAGTAGATGTGGATGCATGTCATCTCAGGTGAGCCTGATCTGAACCCCATCCGAAACTAGAGCAGAACTTATCCAACTAAAATGGGAAAGTGAAATGGTGGGACAACAGTATAACAGACGTATTTTGAGCAACTTCTGCTGATAGTAATGTCAATCTACACGATGAAAAAAGAATAAAACACTTTCATTCACGTCTGAGAGAAGCTGAGAGTCCTTTGGAAGGTTCAAGCAGGCTACCAGAGTAAGAAAGTGGTGAGTCAAGACGTTATCTTTACAGACTGAATGAAGAACTTTTGTACCCATCTCAACCTTCTTTGATGAGCCAATTTGACTTTAATGCCAAATGGTGTCTGCTGTATAATTTCGTTTATTGAGTCTTCTGTGTAATGTGTCAAAGAAACCATCTATTTTTAGGATTCTTTATTGTTCATTCTTTAAAAGCTGTCCTGCAATTTGTTATATTGTTCTCCAGGGTTAGACATTTTATGCAGTTATTTGCAATCCAGTTAGTCTCTATTATTCTTTGTGTCGTAGATAAATATATTCTACTTTTCATGACATTTTACACACCATGACTTCTTCTTTAAATATTCTGTGCAACACCGCCTGTCACACTTAACTATAATATTACTGCATGCAACAATAGAAATGGAAAAATTACAGATATAGAAGTGTCAGTCTTGATGAATATGTTGTCATAAAAATGAGCTCCTTTCGCTTGCCACAGATATAAGGCAGCACTTTATCTTTACACAGCAAAAGTTCTGTCCATTAGAAGTAACACATGAGAAACATTTAGCCTTCAGTATTGTATTGTTGGGAGTCTAGTCTTAAACTGGCTTTGTAAGCACTTCAGCCGCTTCATTCTTCTCTATTTACTCACTTTTACTTTTAACAGTGGAAAGATGTTTCTGCGGGTTTCTTTCAGTGTTTCTTTTCAGTATCAAACTGATGAAGAGTCGGAAAATGTTGTAAAGAACGAACAATGAAACAAGAAGTCAAACATTTTAACACCACTGACTCTTTTTTTGCCTTGAGCTTGCTGTGACCTTAAATGGACGAAAAAAAATGAAAATTCTGTCGTGCTGTCACCCTCTCGTCACTTCAATCCTGTATGACTTTTTTTTGCAGAACACAGAATACATTTTGAAGAATATTGCAACCAGACAATGGTGGTGCCCAGTCTAGACTTTATTAGGGATTATTAAGGATGAAAAGATTATTAATAATGAAAAGAGTCTCAGAATGTCGGTGAGCGAACAACTGCGGTACCCATAACACAAGTGTGAGGTCACTTATTTCATAATATGTACTTGGTATTGAATGGTCACATTGAACATGTTTTAGAGATGTAGGTGACAACTTTTTGCACTTATTTTTTGTTTAGGGGTTCTATGAAATAAATTGCTTTATAACTTGTTTTTTTTGCATTTGGTCTGTGTGAACATCAAATTAAAACAGAACTTAAATAAAAAAAAACAGCACAAGAGAAGGTACTCTGCCAATATATTTTTGGAATCCACCACACATCACTGCTTTTAAATAAACACAGAGCCTAATAAAGATACTGTATCCCAGAAGAGGCACAGTTTCGCTTTGCCTGGAATATTGAGAATGTACTGGATCAATGTTTTCTGTGCATGAGCTGAGAGAGGTTTATTGGATACAGTGCTTGCTGTTTTGTTTTGGTTTTGTGCTTGTGAGGCAGATTTACTCTCGGTGATCATTCGGCTCTTCTAATTAAAGCGCTTTAGGAAAGAGCGCCGGAGTGGAACAAGCTTCCATTTGAAAAGCCAGGTGTTATTTATCTTTGCCTTGCTGAGAGCGTTTGTGTGTGTGCATGTTCGGGTGAGCAGACAATCCCTTTAGGGAGGTCTTCACACTTAAGCCTTTGACCTCGGAGTTCAGTTTATTTCGATTGATGCGAAAGCCCACAGGTGGTCTGCGGTCGGACATTTCTCACAGTATTTCTCATGGCTTTTAGTCATCCTATTGATTTTCCTTTTTTGCATTCTGTGTTTTATTAAGGTCGCATGTTTAGATGCGTGGCTTCCATGCTTTGTAAGCCGGTTCTTGTGACCTCTCTGAAAGCATGCATGCTGTAAATGGTTTCGATGAAAAAAACTAAACGAGGGAGAGACTTTTACGTTTCAACTTTTCCGTTTCTTCAGACCTCTTGAATGTGTGATGAATTCCCTTCTTCATCCTCTCTGATATTAAACCCTGCTCAATGCTGTTTGTAGTCGGTAATTACAGTCCGTGTTTTTCCGCATTTCTGTAATTTGCTGTGAAATGAATATGGATATTCGATTCTGTTGAACATTTTAGGTTAATTACACCCTGTTACATTAAATTATGGAAATCAGTTGAGTGGAATTCTGTTTTGGTAATGAAGAGAATCCCATTTGTGTTAATATGATGCTTTGAGGGACCATTTCTGAATCATGTATCACTGACTACCATAATTGGGCCTCCAGTAATGCGAAGATATATCTGACAGACTGTCGTCATTAAATAGGTCATTAGCCTTTTCCAATCTGCGCAAAGATTCTGTGTTTGGGGTTTAAAGCAGTGCTTCTGGCTTTGCTTCGGGATAAAATGTTACAGTTTTGTGACCCAGCACACTTCCGCAATGTTTACTGCAGAAAATGACAGTAAAGCAAACATAAAAATGTATAAATGATTAACTGTATACAACAATATACAAAATCATTAACATTAAACGTGCTGAATAAGCAAAACTGAGTGTTTTATAAATCATAAACAACAACATGTGATTTACAATATTGATGTTTTCATTGTAGAATGCAATGAAACTACTTGCAAAGTCTTTTTTATGCTTCGTGCTTTGAACGGGCAATGATTTTATTTCATTTTTAATGTCACCTGTTTTGTACATGTATGACAGCACATCGAACCAGTTCATGTTTTTGCCACCGCACTGCACACCTTTATTTCTTACTATTTTGTATTATATCTGCCAATTTGGTAAGATAAATATACTTGAATTCATTTTATTCAATTCATTTGAAACCTCAATTAAATGATTCATTATTGAATGAAATAAAACGTAATATCGGTCATCTAGACTCTTAAATAAATGTACTGTACCTTGATTTATGAATTCGTACAAAACAAAACACAAAATTAAAAAAAATTGGAATTATATAGTGTGCAATACAGTTTGTAGAAAGTTAATTGCGCCACAATTTTATAGTTATAAAGGTTTATAAGCTAACGCTATATTTAATGTAATACAAAAAGTTGTAACTTTCACAATCATGGTTATAAAAGACCTGAAAGCGGTTTCCGGTTGAGAAGCGCTTGGATTCCCTCCATCTCTGAGATGCTATAAAGATTCATAGTGTAAGTCTGATGTCTTTATAAGTTGATTGTTCGCATTTAATGTGCTTTTCTCTATTGTGTGACTGGATGTGATGTTCTGCTTTCTGACTGAGATTAATGACAATGGTTGGAATTTTTTCCTTATGATGCCAACAAAATTACCAATATGTGCATTGAGAAACCGAGCGTGTGGGCTCAAATATGTTTACCAGAAACTTGCACCTTCTTTGGTTTTCTTTTCATCCACCTCCGGCTGCAAGACAGTAAAGATAATTTAACTTGTTTCATGTTGAAGTGAAATAAACACATATATACATTTTCTTGTTGTTTAAGTTTATTTTTAAACTTTTCATAATGAATATTTTTGTCTTACTCTTGGAATTGGACCACCTTGCACTTTAGGCTATAAATATTCTGTTCCCACTCATGCGGATTTCTCTTTCTCACGGCACCACCAACCATCAATGTTCGTCCTTAGCGATATGTTGTTTAATATTTGACACAAATGTGAAATTTCACTACCTGCTTTGAACTTGTTATGAAGGTTAAGATATTTTTTAGATCTTGAGAAATATTTCAATGTGCTACACAATTAGGGTCACTTAAACTGACAGCTGTGTCCCCCATACTCCCAGGGATGGATGACTGACCAGGCAAATGGGGCCAGTGCCCGGAGGCCCTTGAATAACAAGCCCCCTGGGCTTCAAGGCTGAGCCATCCAGTTTGGTCACAGAAAACCCAACAACAGTGAGAACAAATGTTTTTTTTATGTTTAATGCATGGGTACCATCGCCTATACAAGGCCTCTGTGGAGACCCTGTAAAAATGAAATGATCAACAAATCATGTCAACATATGTTTTTATGTTACTTTAACTTAAAATACAACACAATTAAATTGCATGTTCTGAATCTTTTGCTTGATGATCTGATGTTTACAGACATGTGTCACAGGGGCATTTTATGGTGAGAAATATTTTTTTATTATTATTATATTTGACAGTTTATCAAAGACGCGTGTTTCATACTCCTTAATTTAGTTCAATGTTGATTTTTGGCTGTGTAGCTAATATTAGACTTCGATAAACAATTTACATATTATTTTTAGCATAGTGCGGACATTTGACGCAGAGCGAGAACGGTTTTAATATTCATTATCATCCTAACTTTCACTTTTTATAACTGTGAAAGCTCAGCTAAGGGAAAGAACTGAAAAATTTTGGGGGGGCCCTTCGAACCCCACTTTTAAAATGCCTGATACGCTCCTGTAAATGCAGATGATATAAGCCGATTATAGCAACACTTTGAGGTTTGATTTCTGTTCCTTGTAGATTAATTATCATTTAGATGTAAATGTGATCTCCTCCTCATGTAAATGAGATCCCTTCATAGTTAAGTTTGTAACAGTACTCATTCGCCCACGCCTGAAAACCATTTCATCATTTATGGCAGTCAATTAAGCAGAAGATATGTCAGTGTAAAGCCAATGTGTGAAACAGACCTTAAACATCTTCAGTTTTAGACGGTGAATGAAGGCAAGAATCCAATTCGCTCTCTTTCATAGAATGTTTGTATGAAAATTATATATTTTTTTGTGTATTAAAAATTATTTTATTGTGTATTAATAGCATTTATTCTATAACAGCTTAATCCGAACAGAGATTTTGATTGTTTATGTATGGTAAATTAAATTATATACAGTAAATTTACCATCATAAAAAGATATTCAGAAAGATTTAAACTACTTTTGGTTGATGTTGTCTAGCTAGTTTTACAAAGGGTATTGTAGTTTAACTACTACACAATCCAACAAACAGGTCTGAAGTGCTCAGGCACAAAACCAGCAAACAATGCACATACTGTGTAAAATGTAAATACAATGTTATGTAAAAATGGCTATATGACGATTGTGACATGGGGTGAGGCAGAACCCAGGCACAGGCAGATGAAGGGTTAAATTATAAACTTTTATTAAATATAAAATAAAAAACCCATGATGGGGAAAACATGAATAGCAAACAAGGCTAACCAAAACTTTTTTGCCTTGTGACAGGGAAATCAGGGACAGGGTGATCAGGGACAGGGAGATCAGGGATAGGGTAATCAGGGACAGGGAAATCAGGGACAGGGTGTCAGGGACATCAGGGACAGGTTGATAAGGGACAGGGAGATCAGGGACAGGGTGATCAGGGACAGGGAATCAGGGATAGGGAAATCAGGGACAGGGTGATCAGGGACAGGGAATCAGGGACAGGGAAATCAGGGACAGGGTGTCAGGGACAGGGAAATCAGGGACAGGGGGTCAGGGACATCAGGGACAGGGTGTCAGGGACAGGGAAATCAGGGACAGGGTGATGAGGGACAGGGTAACCAGGGACAGGGTAATTAGGGACATCAGGGACAGGGTGTCAGGGACATCAGGGACAGGGAGATCGGGGACAGGGTAATCAGGGACAGGGTGTCAGGGACATCAGGGACAGGGCGATCAGGGATAGGGAGATCAGGGACAGGGTGATCAGGGCCCCCAATTCCCCCTTCAGATCAGGTGACACACAGGCCTACAGCACATTCAGGCCAAATCTAATGAGTGGCATCAAAAAGGGCAAATTCTGCTACAAGCATAAGGTGGAGAAACACTTCTCCAATTCGAACCCTCCACATATGTGGCAGGGCACCTACGCCATCACTGACTACAAGCCCAGCAACTCCACCCTGAATGCCTGAGATGTAATCTTCCTTAACAAGCTAAATTAATTTTATGCAAATCACCAGCCCTTCATACTCACCTCCACAGATGTGTTCAATATCAGATCAATGCACGTAAGGCTGCTGGTCCCAAAATCCCTGGGCATGTGCTGATCAGCTCGCAGGGGTCTTTACAGACATTGTTAACCTGTCCCTCACCCAAGCTACTGTACCAAGATGCCTCATATCCACCTCTATTGTGCCAGTTCCAAAATACTCCTCACAAAGCACCTGAATGACGACCGCGCAGTAGCCCAAAGAGGGAGAAAGGAAGCATGCACAACCCCTTCCACATCAATGGAATGGCGGTCGTGAGGACCAGTCCTGGACCACCAAGACCTCCAGTCTGGTCAAAAGACCTCACCAGCACCTTTTTTCCTAAACTCACTTTATACCTGTATACCTTAGGCTCACAGCATTCTTAAAGACTCCTCCCACCCTTTCTATAGTCTTTTCAAACTTCTACCCTCCGGAAGGCGATTCAGAAGCCACCGGACCAAAACCAGCAGACTAGGGAACAGATGTTTCCCACAGCTGTCTCCTTACTGAACTCTGTCCCCCGTTGAACCCCCTGCCCTGCCCTTCCCTCACCACAACACACTCCTATGGCTAACCGTAGTGTATTTACTTCATCCAGCCATGTCATTTCTACATAGGCAAGGCATCTAGTGCACATTCACATAGAGTATAAAATGTTCTTAGCCTCAGCCTATACATCATGGATACATCATCTCCTGTATATAGGTTTAGCACACATGTACAAAATATTATCCATATTAATCTGTATATTATGTCCATATAGCACACACGTCTGTATATCATGTTGACAATAATGTATATATCCACCTGTAATTATCCCAATAATACTGCTCCTATCTGTACTTCTGCCCTTATCTGTACATATTCTATTAAATATACATAATCCTTAGTTCTCTGTATATCCTCATGTCCATAGCACATACTGTATATACCCAACTTTAGTTACCTCCATAGTAGTGCTCCTATCTGTACATAAATCCTTATCTGCATATTAGATTATCTACACTTACTGTATATAAGTACACTTAGTAAATCAATGTATGTTATTTTTGCACAGATGTATACTATAGACAGTTTAATCTTAACAACATGAACAAACGTTACTGTGCTTGCGCACTTTTGTGACCCGAACTGAACTTCCAGTGCAACATATTGTTCGACAAATTGTCTATTTAATACTTAATGTTATTTGTATTATTATATAGTAAAATAACAATACAAATTAATATTAAAATAAATAAAAAAAGTATAAAATATGAACAGTTGCATTATTAGACGTTATACCTGCTTTTGTTGCATGCAATATCATATTCTTCAAAGTCCACTTGAAGTTAGCAGTTAACATGTTTTTCCCCCTCAATCAATACTTAATTTAAAGTGGCTGAAAACAGGCTAATAATGAGCCTTGTAAACTATGGCTCTGTACAGCCTTCCAAGCTCTACTGACATTTCTCTATGTTTTCGCAGTCCACAACCTTATTCGTCATACAAATAGCATTTGTAATGTAACGTTTTTTCATCTAAATCAACATTTTGGGAAAAACATGGAAAAAATAAGTTTATTGTAATATCACATGATGGTCTTTCGGAAAGCTCCTCTTATATTTCTAAATTTTAAGAGAGATCATTTCAAAGATATTATTCTAACTGTGAATTGCTATTCAATGGCTCATATATACTGTACCTGACTTATTCCTTACCTGCTGGAATCAGAACCACTTCCCAGGATTTTCAAGATTGCACTTCAACAATAAATATAATTTACACTGATGTAATCTAATTTGTGTGCACTTCTTCAGAATACACTAGACAGCTTTTCTGCTTTGCTTCCTAATCCAAGTTTGACTCCCACCTTCGCTGTGTCGCTGAGTGACGGCTGCCAACGCAGCCCACAGCAGCCAGCCTACTTTACTGACGGCTGCCTGCATCTATTCACTCTTTTAGGATGGACTCCAATGACTATAAATTAATGTTGGACTGCCAAACCTATTCCAGCCAGACAACAAAGGATGCTTCAATGACCACAGCCTGCTTTCCAAATTTGGATGGACTTCAAAGATTACAATCATACAGTATATCCTTACAGTTTAGAATTAGCCTTATTAACACAGTAATACAATGTATGTGATTGCATCATATCATTAATTTAGTAACCACACTTTTACGCATACACATTTATTACACTTTCTATATAGCAATATTTGGCAGAAGAGGATGGGTTTCACGGTGTTGAGGTCTTTCCCGTCACTATACACTATGAAAATCTTGAGTGTTTGAACCTACTACATTTTACTTGAAACATTAATACCTGACTGTTGGTAGACACTATGTGGTCTATATTTTAATGATCTAAGCGCATGGTCTAAAGCACAGGACGCAAGTGCACTTAGGGCGTGTCCAAATCCACATTTGTTTTAAATGGTTGTTTCACCAAGCGCATGGTCTAAAAGGGTTGTCCCTGTTCTCTTAAGGAGTCATGGGTGTGTTTTGGGCAAAACATGCAGATAACCAATAAGCGTGTCATCTCCCATCCCCTTTGAGAGCCAGTTGATGATGGATTCACTATTTACATATGGAATTTACAAGATCACTGGACGTGTCTCCAGAAAGAAAAGGTTAAAGTGCGCGCGCTGACCATATACTGAACAAGCTGGATTTTTTTATCTTTATGTCCACAATAATAATCTATTACATGGTAATCCATTTATTTCTATTTCAGTTGCCTCAAAATAGCACATGAAAACACCTCGCTTTCGCCAATGGACGCACAAATGGGAACAAATGCATTTGCTATTTAAGCAACGTGGTGCAAGGACTTGAAAAAAAGTCGTTTGGCTGAAACTAGCAAAAAAACACATTGCGCCGAGTGTTTGATTTGGCTCTGTCTTGTTAAAAACATTTAGCAGTTTTAACTCTTGCATTACGGCTGTTTGTGATAAAACACTCAAATGCAGAAGCGTGTACACGGTACCCACGACAGCTATTCACCACTCCGAATTATTGCTCTGTATATTCTCCACATTATGTGACGTTGTAACTTTTACTTTCAACCGGAAGATTGAAATGGCTCCAAAAAGTGTGATATTGTGAAGAAAATAAATGAGTGTTGGTACTGTTTTAATCAACATGCAACATGCATCTGTTTTGAGCTATAACACATCAAAAACAAAAATAAATTGTGACCTTTATGAAACTCGCTTATTTTGAATCTTTATTTAGGTGAACTCCTCTGAAGTGACAGATGGTTATGTCTGCTATCACTGCTAGTTTTGCAGTCATACGGTAGTGCTGTTTTATTGCTTTTGAGACATTCTGCAGCTTTCAAGCAAGCTACATTAAGGATCAAAAAACCACAAAATGAATTTTTAATGGCTGGCAGCACGTTGAGGTTAGCTCTCAACTGAAAGCATTTGAATTGTAAATGTCCTGTATTTTCCAAAAGACCTGAGTGAAATTTTTAAAAGGTTTGAAATTTATTTATTTTGCTTGTGATGCAGATCCGCACTGCCATAGAGGAAAATGTTTTATTCATATGCATTCTAGATAAAAATTTAAGTAAATGAATATTGATCAGGTTTGCTCCAACATACACAAATTCAACTTTCAGATGAAGTTCTCCTGATAATAAACTCTATAATCAGAGGTGTTATGTCTTTTTTATTATCAACCCGACGCTGTTGATATGATGAAAAAGAATGAAACAAATCAAACTCTGCCAAGCCTTGACATTAAGCGTTGTCATGTGGTTGTCCTACAGACAAGTAAATTTGGCATTCAGTACAGATATTTCATTTGAAGTGTCAGTATAATTGTTCTTCTAAGCGTTTTACCTAGTGTCAGCTGCGGCCACCTAAATTTGTTAATACTGTCCATGATTGCTATAGAACAAAGGCAAGCAGTAATTATTATTGGTGTCAGGGCTATAGTGTTATTTACTATAGTAAACTGCTGTAAAATTCCTAGATACTATAGTGTTTTTGAACCTTACTATAGTATACTACAGTGTTAACTAGTTTATCAGTTTACTACAGGAATACTACAATTTTCAAGGTGTTCAAGGTAACAGGACTTTAATTTTGACGGGTTGTCATGATGACGCTTGAGTTTAAGCTTCACTCAAACAGCAAAATGCTTGTAAAATAAACTCTCAGGTAAACTCTGGAGATGATGTTCATGTGTTTATATTCTTATACAGGGCAGACGCAGACAAATTTACTCGTGTAGTATGTTAATCTGTGCACCTCATTCACTCAGACACGCAGAACAGCCAGATGACATTAAAGATTACAGATTAAATAACGGAATTCCGCATCTGCATCTAGTTACATGCACTCAATGCGGTATGCAATTGATTAATGTCAAACACAAACAAGAACAACCACGACAAATGCATTCTGTCTAATGCACCTATTCCATTAGATTTTTTCGTAGCACTGTTATTTTTTGTCAAGTTACTTGTGCGGTCCAGCAAGTCAATTTCTCTCTTACTTGTCCATACAAAACATTCACAGCCCAGTTCTGCAATCTCTGAGAGGTCTCCTCTTAAATACATAGTTACAGTTAAATGACAAAATATGTATATGGGAAGAGGCAAGTTTCTTCTTCCTTGTGACAATTTTTCTCTTCGAGGAACATTGATGAAATGTAGTGGTGACCCATCCTGTTCACTGAGCCATCTACTTAGCATTCTCTTCAGAATGAGAACATCGCTTCCCCCTAATACCACCAGATTTTACTGGAAAAGTAAACAGCCCTTCAATATTTTGTCAAGTTAAGGATATTGTTATTATATATCTTTACAGTGTGTGGCTGTGTTTTTTTGCAGTGAGAGTGACAATATGAAAGTGACACACATTCATTTTTATAGTGGTTCAGATCATTACCAGTACACAGACACTGTAGATAACATACAGTATTTTCATTCTAACCTTAAATCAATGAGAAGTGACAAGACTACGTTCAGCCTATGTTTTACATATTACAGTTAAAGTCTGCCTGAGGAAAAGACACAGCCCTTATTACAGTGTTGTTACCCTTTTATAACACTATTATTACATCTTTTACCCTAAAATATCAATTTGGTTGATAAAAAGTGAACTATTGACACATTATTGCAGTTATTATTACATGATAGAATCAAATATAATAACAATAATGATAAATTATAAGGTAGTTTAAACAAAGAATAATATGGCTGAATCACTTTCAAAGCACTTTCTGTCAGGATTCTGCCGCATCATGTCATGTTTCTCTTAGTCTAGTGGCAGGATCATGACATAACCTCATGTTTAATGTGGAGATTATGGTTTATTTTGGTTTGCAATAGGCTCTCTCCGGTCCCGTCTCTGTTCCCGTCCTCTCGTTTCCTCGTTATTGCTTGTTAATTAGTTGATGCCCTGCACCTGTCCCCATCTTGATTATTTCCCTATTTAATGCCCTAGTGTCTTCTGTCGTGTGTTGGATCATTGTTATGTGTCAGATGTTGCACTTGTCTCCTGCCTTGTCATGTAATGTTAGTGTAGTGTATTGTCTTAAGTTGTATGTTAGTTTAGTGAAGTCAGTTTATGTTCTTGTGTACCCGTGCTGTTCTCTTGTTTTACTCCCTCGTGGGTTTATGTTTTGTTCCTGTTTTGTACTTATTAAAATCCCTTGTTAACCCTTCATCCGCTGTCTGTTCTTGGGTCCTCTGTCTCTGTTCCCGCAACACGTTCACTTTCTTTCTTGGCTTGATGAAGGCTACAACCTAAGCCAGGTTTCCATCCAAAGTTGCAAATTCAGTGTGCAAAATAGTAATAGGCTATCACATAAAACATTTGCGAATATGCACCATTTCCATCCAACTAGTCAACGTCACTTTCTAATAAACTGGCACTAAATATCAGTAAGAAACGTAAGAGAAGCCACTGAATATAGAAATTTTCATATTATAATGACTTGTGCAAGCAGAGTGCGTTTGTGGATGCCTACGGTTTGGGAAACCGTAGGAAGACAGTTCTGGGAGGCAATAACCTATACAGTGACCACTTTGCTCACGCATTCAAGATGACCATGACAACATTTCAGATGCTGTGTAACAAAATCAGTTTGCTGGTTAGTCAGGTTATGCCATCTCATGGGGAAAAACATTACTTTTAAGAGGAATTTATTCAGCAAATGCATTTCCATCTCACATTATTCGCATTAACCCTTTTTCGCAAAAAAGAAAAACCACCTCAAGCGAGCATAAAAACTTTTTTTTGTGAATTATGCCGTTTCCATAACTCGTTTCTGATGCAAAACTTAAAAATGCGCATAAACCAGGGTGATGGAAATCCGACTATTGACAGGCAATGAAAGGGTTCACACATTTGAAATGCCAAACTGTGGAGCAGAGGCTGAATAAGTGTAACATTATCATCCAAGTGTGTACACTTATAGTATAGTTACTGTTACAGTTATATTTCTTCCTGTTGGTATGAAAAGGCCTTTAGATTTAACAATTACTTAATAATTACAATTATCTGTCTTAGGTTTCCTTCAAAAATCTCAAGCTAAGTTCTGAGAAGTGCTCAAACTCAAGGGTTACTAATACGTTTTACTGACGCCCCCTTATTACTGTTTTCCGGTACTTCTTGGAATCTGTTTGCAGACCTGTGGTATAAAGTTATGGCCTTTAATAACTTGTTGTAAATATGCTTTGATGAAGCAGATGTTTCAGGCTTCAAGCACAAAACATTAATTCAGCTTAATGTCTTTGGAGTGCCTCGCATTGATTAATATAGCTGGAGTTTAAAGAAATAGCTCCTAGTTTGATTAAAAAAGGGTAGAGGAAGGAAATTGGGTAAATTTTGGGTTGTGATTTTGTTGAATCGCTCACTGTGGAACCTTTATGGAGCTTGCTTTATGAGCTTTTCTTTAGCTTTTAATTTCATTATTGCCTCACAGTTACTGCACTCTGCGTTAACACCAAACCTAATTTCTTCTTCGAGAAAAAGTTGTTTCCACTTTGTGTGTTGAACAATGAATAATGAATTACAATATGCTAATGATTTACTGTGCATGGTTTTAATTTTTTTTCAATAAGCAATCAGCCCTCAAGTCCCTGACAAATCTTTCTATAA
This sequence comes from Barbatula barbatula, assembly GCF_947034865.1. Taxonomy (NCBI): domain Eukaryota; kingdom Metazoa; phylum Chordata; class Actinopteri; order Cypriniformes; family Nemacheilidae; genus Barbatula; species Barbatula barbatula. Next base: position 14,869,935 of record NC_136780.1, read on the forward strand.
CCACCAAGGAAAATAATAAGTTTTTAACAGATCTTTTTTTGTAGAGTACAGCTGAGTACATTAATAACTTTGATTCCAACAACAGCTACATTGGTAAAATGATTTTCTTAATGAACCTATGTGATGAAAACTCTAGTTATTTAGTCATTTACTGGAAGTCAATGCAAAATCATAATTGTCCCTTATGCACTGTTTTTTAATACATGTTCTTGGCATAAATGTGAATGATTGATTGGTGTGTGTGATTTCAGAGAGCAACCGTTGCCATTGAAAGCTTGTATGGAAATATAATAGCATGCTATGCTATTGAAATTACCTTTCCATTCTGTTAAATTAGTATTAATGTTAACCAAGCCTTACTTCAGTTCATTCCAAAATCTCATGCAGGTCTTTCATGATCCAATCACATTCCCATAGACTTAATTACAGTGTTAGCATCGCAAAACATTATGTTGATTTTGGTGACATTATGTGTTTGTTTGTGTGTGTACGAAAATGAGTCCAAAAAATCTAAATAAAATATATCATGGATTTGTTGGACGTATGGATGGATGTATTTTGGGAAGGTTCAGGGCTGGTTCCTACTCAAGCGATTTCAGTATTTACATGGTGCATATAGTAGATGTAGAAACTGAGTGCAAAATGAAGTGCTACGGTTTATTATTTGTATCATTATTACTGTTTTATTAACTAATATTTTTTGGAAGGCATTGCTTTACTGGTCTCCTCAGAGTAAACCCCCCTGCTGAAGAACGCATCAGAATGAGATCAACAAAACAGTTGGTGATACATTTGTTACACATAGTAAACTGTAAAACTGAGAGTCAATCATCCCTTGATTTGTTTATTTATTGATGTAAAATGAATTCATACTAACTCTTATTGGAATCTCTCTCATATCTCTCTCATAACAAACGGTCCAATTTGAATAATGCCTGTGCGTTCTCTCAATAAGAGACAATGTAATTATCTGTTGACTGAAAGCAAATGGGAATACTGAGAGTCATTCTGCTGTTTCTCCTCTCAGAGCTCTGAATGTGCAGCACAGTCTCAAGGAAATTCGTGACATTGTCACGAACTGTAATCTATCAATCTCCCCCTTTTTTCGTGTCAGTATACACGACATTGAATCTAATGTATTTTAACACTCGGTATCTTTCATAGGTATAAATATACATCAACGTAATCTGACGGGAATTCATACGTACTTTACAACGTGGTTCATTCGTGTGAATTCCTATTTCCTACGATCCAATGTGACGTTAGGTTTAGGGGCGGGGATATTGAAGCCATTTATTGTTGTTCTGCCACCTAGTGAACCTCGCTTTTTTAGCCTTTGATAATTTGATTCCAAATTTCGTGTCTATGCCACGAACTGCTGTGAGAGTCTCTCCAGTGCCAGATGCCATCGAATGTGAGCATTTGCTCACTTAAGTTGGTTATGACGACAAACTGCAGTGAGGTCGAGACCCCAATGAGGATGACGAGCATACAGAGGAGCTTCCCTGAGATGGTTTCTGACAGTTTGTGTAGAAACGATTTGGTTATACAAACTGATTGTTGTAGCAGCTGTCCTGGTGGCTGGTCTCAGATGATCTTGGAGGAGAAGATGCTGGATGTGGAGGTCCTGGGCTGGTGTGCTTTACACGTGATCTGCGGTTATGAGGCCGGTTGGATGTACTGCCAAATTCTCTGAAACACCTTTGTGGTAGAGAAATGAACATTCAATTCACGAGCAACAGCTTTGGTGGACATTCCTGCGGTCAATCATGCCAATTGCACGCTCCCTCAAAACTGGCGACATCTGTGGCATTGTGCTGTGTGATAAAACTGCACATTAGAGTGGCCTTTTATTGTGTCCAGCCTAAGGCACTGTGCCTTAGGCTATATCATGCTGTATAATCACATCTTGATATGACACATGTGAGGTGGATGGATTATCTCGGCAAAGGAGAAGTGCTTACTAACACAGATTAAGAGAAATAGGCCTTTTGTGTACATAGAAGTCTTAGATCTTTGAGTTCAGCTCATGAAAAATGGGGCCAAAAACAAAAGTGTTGCTTCTATACTTTTGTTCAGTGTGACGCCGTGAACTCACAATAAACGGTCATATCCGAGTAAGCTTGCATGACCTGGTTGGTGAACTTTTGTGAACTTCTCACAGTTTGTGGAAGTCTATGTCCATTCATATGTGGGAAAGGTTAACTTTATTGCCATATAACCTTCGGCAAGCTGTAAGGCCTACATTTCAGGTATCAGGTTTGGTGTGCAGTGAATGCGGTCAAAGACAACAGTTCAAGCAGGTGATCTTTGCCCGAGGCATCGTTTAGCCAATCAGAGAAAAACTAAAAGGGTCCTGACCTTCACAGCCCTTCTTTTAACCCTCTATTCAAATGTTGCGTGCTGTTATTCTTCTACTCTAAAGTTGTTTTGTCCCAGAAATAAAACAGATGTGTTCAGTTAAGCACAAAACATGTTGTATGTTGTGTGTGGTTTTAACACAGCCGTTTTCAAAAGTTTAGATCATTCATCAACTGTGTGACAAAATGTTTGTGATGTAGAAAACAGGAGATGTCAAACATGTCTTTGAAACTAAAATCACGCTTTTGGGAAAACTGTAGTTTTAAGGAGAAAAATACTAAGCTATATTGTTATTGTATACATGGTTTGGTTTAAAGAAGGGCTATCCAGAAAGTTTGTGTTATTGCATATTGCATATGCATATTCATTTTGGTTTTATTAACACATATTTAAGAACAATATTAAATACAAAAATTTATAAACATTTAAATACAATTTCAGTTTTGATAAAACATTTATTAAAACAAATATATCTAGATATTTTTTAAATAAACAGTATATATGTTTTTGTGTTTGTTGTATATATACAAAATGGATTTGCATCGTACGCAGACAAATGTTATGTAAACAAAAACTTTTATTCATTCATCATTCATCGATCAAGAACGGCTCGACACGGCTCCGTGGTCTTAACACATGTCTTCTGAAGTGAATCGATGCGTTTGTTTAAGAGAAATATCCATATTGACAACGCTATTAACGATAATGTCTTACATCCGCTGCAGGCGAACGAGAGGCTTGTTTTTCCACCAAATGATAAATTCATGCCTGCTTAATTTGAAACCATCATTCAACCATGCTGACTGACAGACGTAAAAGGACAGGTTCTCAAAAATATAATCAAATGTCTCCCAAATTTGATTGTCAATAAACAATAAAAACCCTCCCATATACTCATGTGCGCTTGATATCTTAAATCATTGTTTTATTGCTCGAATCACTGGATAATCTCATCTTCATCCATTTGTTTTTGTTTTCTGTATTTACTGAACAGAATTATAATGCTTATAATAATCTAAACGGATGAGTTATAAAAAAATCACCCCCTCAAAGTTGTCATGAAGGGTAAAATGAGCTGTAGAGACAAAAATAATGTTTTGTAACAGACTGTAGACGTGTTTTTCTCCTGTAATGTTGGGCATTGTAACATGGGGTTCAATCAGGTTCTGCTCTGTTCTGGAGCCAGTCTCTAGCAGCCAGTTTAAGTCACTTCCGTGTTGGTTTCACGCAGAGGCCGCAAGGTTGCCGCTTGGTTTTAACCCGAAGACCATTTGTGTAGCTGCAATAGACAGATAAAGCCTTTCTTCCATATGTCTGCCATATGAAGAAACAGGAGTAAAATAGGTAAAAGATGAACACACTGTGATGAGAAAAATCTGAGCATTTATGATTAATGTCAGCAGTTCAATGACTCGTAGGCTAATTTACTCGCACTAACATTTTTAGAAATAAATATGAAATGCCTGGTATACTCAAACTTCATCTTAAATACGAAAGAAAACATCAAAGAATTGACGTTTGTTTCCTCTTTACAATGTTGTGAACTTGACAAAATGTAAAGGTATCAAATACTGTATATAAATGTGTGCTAAAGGAACTGTTTCCTCAAATATCAGAATTTTTTTCAAGTGTGCATGTTCTTTTTAGAACTTAAAAGCATACATTCTGAAAAATATTTTCCTTACCTTGTGTTTTCATTACAAAATAATGTGCACAAGAGTTTAAGAGACACCATCAAATATCTCAAAAGTAGCCCAAACAACTCCAAGTCTTCTCAAAGGGATAATCCACCCAAAAAACGACAAGAAGTACTCCTTCCCCATCCAAACCTGTATGAATTTCATTGTTCTGTTGAGGAAATGTTCTAGGAAATGTTAGCAACTGACAATTCTGGGACATCATTGACTACCATAGTAGGAACAATTAAAATGGTACCACAGAAGTGTTTGTTTTCCTAAACTCTTCAAAATATCTCATTTTGTGTTCAACAAGTAATTGATGTCCCAGAAATCTCAGCTGCTATCATTTTTCTAAATATCTTTCTTTGTGTTCATCAGAATGTAAAGCTGAATTAAATGATGACAAAACTTTCATTTTTGGGTGGAGGAGTATCCCTATAATTGAAACAGTTTTGTGTCCATTTTGTAATCACTAAAAATCGTAGTCTCTGCCGTAGGCCTTCTTTAAAATGTGGCACCTGGTGTCAGGTTTGACGTGAATAACACAATTTCCTAACCAAACGTGATGTGCTAAGTTTAAATAAGCATATTCATAAGGTGAGTGGAGATTTTTAACAAGTCAAACAACTTGACCTTCAGTCTTCAGGAGACACGAGTCATATAAAGTACTGCTAGATTGCTTTTGTGCTGTGCGCGGGTGCCCGTTTTGTATTTAAAAGTTACAAAATTAAAGTTCCCCCTTTTTGTGTTGCATGGATGAATAATGGCATACTTAGACATCCTTTTAAAATGTGTATTATCCGGCCCATCTGAAACCCGTAAGTGTGTCACACACAGATCTCTAGAGTTCATTTAATGGATCTCTGTACAATGAGTTGATTAACACAAGTAGTTTTTTGTTCATTCAGGTATGAGTGCTCTCAGCATCACTTACAGCACAGATCTGCTAACAGTAAAGCTGGATGCGGTTATACTCATGCAGGTGTAAATGATCAAAGATTATAATAAAATTGAGTTTCGCAGAATGAATTTAAGGCTTCATTAAATGCTGAACATCATAATTGTTAGTGGATAATGTTAGTCCACAAAAGCAATTTTCTGATTTATACACCGTTCTTTTATAAAAGCGTAAAATGAATTTTTAATAATGATTGGAGTCATATGGAGGCACAGTGCTGGGACTATAACATCTTAATTATTGAGCACTTTTTAGCACAGAGATATGACGGCTTTTAAATATACAATGTGCTCATTTCTGGAACTCTGAAAATTGCTCTATTTTGGAATTAAAGGTTTAATATGCGTGAAATAAATCTGTGATGTAAAACAAGACTTTTTAAGCTTTTCAAGCTCAAAGGTCCAACAAGGGACAATAGGCTACATTTTTATTTATTTTCATTGAGAGAGACAGAGAGAGAGAGCGATTCAGATTATTTAGTTTTTTTGGTCTTCTTCAAGTGGAAAAACAATTTGTTTGTATGTCAAGTCAAGTTTCCACAACAGTTAAAGGGATAGTTCACTCCAAAATGTAAATTCTGTCATCTTTTACTCACCTTCCAGTTGTTCCAAATCTGTATACAATTTTTTGTTCTGTTGAACACAGAGAAAGATATTTGGACGAATGCTTCTGGGGCACCTTTGACTATCATTGTATTTTTTCCTACTAAGGTAGTCAATGGGGACCAATTCGTCCAAATAACTGTGCCTGTGTTCGACCAAACAAAGAAATGTATACTGGTTCGGAACAACTAGAGATTGAGTTTTTATTTTTGGGTGAACTATCCTATAACTATAAAAAACGTTTGTTTACAAAGTAGTTGTTTGAGAGAAACAGAACAGAGCAACTGTCTGTGATTCTCAAAAACACACAACAACATCTATGACACAATCTTTTGCACACAAACAGTCTATAAATTCTTGATATAATCCACCTCAGTCATTCAAACAGATATAGGTGCATTAGGATCACATAAAGATAAAGGAATCATTTTAGCCTTTCGAACCAGCTTCGATCCCTCTGTAAATGACCATGCGACTATAAAACACTTTTCACTGACAGACCGAAATAGACAAACACAAGAGCTGTTTCAGCTCCTTCATGGATTTAATAGACTGCTTATATTCAGATAAGAGGTGGTGTCATTGTGCAGTGCGGAGGCCATATTTATTTTAGAGAGGGATGATAGGAGTTGAGAATCTAAACGTGGGCCTGCGAGAGTATTATAGTGTGAAATGAGGCTCGTAGGTCATAGTGACTCATAGATGATTCTCTTCTGTCTGGCAAACACAAATCCAGGGAAAGAGTGACTACGCCGCCTTCGTTTAGATTTTTCTCGTCTCTTCTCTATACCCACATGATTTATACTTATTCCTGTTTCTTTTGATATAGCCATCTCATTTCTCTGAACCTTTCTTGCAAAAAAGTTTTTCAGATTCCCACGTAACGTCTGTCATTGTGTTGACACGAGGCTTTATTTATTTAAAGGTCAAGTGAAAAGCTCTTTTCATTATGGCAGCTTTTTTCAAGGGCAGGAAAAGGTGCTTAGTATAACAAATAGAGTAAATTGAATTACATTTTATAAGTGAATGAAAGCGGTGTGTTAAAGAAAAATAGAAAGGGGCGAGGCTTATGGCTATATAAGCAGACGCAGTGTCCACATGTTATTTCGACTGAAGCGACGACCATTCAGCTTGTAAGCACGGCCAGGAACGCTGTAGTCGTTCCCGTGTGTCAGGGAACCGAGGTTATGCAAATAACCGAGTACGTTCCCTATTGATACTTCACTCGTACTGCGAAGCATAACGCTATGGGGAACCAATAGAATCCTGCCGTGCGACAAGAGGAACGATAACTCAAGACCACCCCGGGAACAAGGTTCGGGGGCCAAGCATGATCAATAAAGCATCTTTGAAAAAATCGTATATCCATGGCCTCGATTGGGTCGGATGTTCGGTCCAGATTTTCAAGTACTTTGAGGCATTCACAGATCAAATCTAACACCTTCCGATCTGCTCTGAGAAAAATCGTGGGTACTTTCACAACAGCCAATATGAGTCAATACTGCAAGATGATGGAGGTGACTGACAGAACTTTAAAATCTCAACCGCGACAGCTGCTGAAGTGAGATGGATAGCGTAGATGTAGGAACATCTTGTTAAAATGTAAATAGAACATATACCTCTATAATGCGTCCTTTGTGTTGTCCATTGTGTTCTGTATTTCACATAGATGTTAATACAAGCTGCTGCTTCTTGTTGCAGCACCAACGTTAAGGTGCATCATCTCCACCTACTGTGTTCTGGACCAGAAATATCTCCCACACAAAAAATATATATAAAAATAATGTATATATATAAATACTGTATATTCTCTCAATCAACGCTGCCCTTTCCAAATAATAAAGCAAACTATCCGTTCCAACTGTAATTATATTCAAGGTTTATAAATATAATTCTAGGTTTATTTCTTCCACTGCAAACTTTCTGGCCGCTTCGCTCCATTGCTGCGATACCTCCATGACGCCTCCATATTAGTTAGGGCAAAAACCAAATTAACCCATAGAAGTGAATTGGAGGGCTGAGCTTTTCAAGTAATAAATTTACAAAGGTTTATGAAAGTCTATCTAGAATGATCAGCATACGTCCCTAGTTGTCTCGATAGTTGTCATAAGGAATTGTGAGATATCCATTGTGCATGTTATGAAGGAGAATACAATAGATGGCACCATGTTGGTGGTGGTTGAGTAGATTACCCCATTCCATGTAAAGATGAAGTATCAGTATCAGTCGAAATAGAATACAGACATGTTGAGTCACAACATATATTACATATGTTATTATATATATTACACAATGTTTACATCCGGTTCTTGGTGACAGGCCCCTTGATTCTGTGAATCTTAATATTCTCCTGTAGTGTGGGATGTGCCAGGAGTTTTAAATCTTTTACTATGAGCATGTTTATGATATTAAAGAAGATAACCTGTCAAAATTCACCTTATGTGAGTGCTGCAACCGGATTTCTTAATCGGTCAGGATTTTAAAGATTCTGTAGTCTGAGGCCAGCTTAAGGCCTTATATGGTTGAATTTTAAAAATGTTATGCTATGTCTCAAAACTACATTGCCTAAATTGCATTTATTTAGGTTGCCATCCAGCAGAGAGCACTGTTCTCATGTCTCTGGACAGCAGACAGAAGGACGCAGTCGTCCAAATTTCTTGAGAAAGTCATCTTTAGCCTGCACCAGTGCTTCCTCATCAATATAGACTGCTGCCCTTTTGGCAGTGAGGTAGTACTGCACCTTTCTGAGGGTCCAGCCTAACACGTACATAAGAAGGCCACACACGACTGCCGTGGAACGGCCCACTCCTGCGTTACAGTGAACATATACTGCGTGACCCTTCTCCAACAGCCCGTAGAGCAGAAAAACCGCCTGAGGTAACATCCTTGTGCGACCTGCAGAGATGTCACAATACAAAGTCATTAGAGCTCAACAATAATGCACCACAGTGAATAATTCATAATGTGCCGCAGTAAGGGACGCTATACTGGATGTTGTCATAAAATGTCTTCTTCTATACCCTAAATGTCATGATGAAGCAACAGTTTGAGAAGGGAATGCTGCTGAGGAACGTATAACTGTCAGCATGTTTATTGATATCTGGGGCACCTGAGTGGATCTACTGGCAATTTAATGCAGTCGTGCCTCAACATCACAGCAATTTAACTCAAAACCTATCAAGCTGCTTGTATAGCCTGTATAGAGCATGAGGCTAAATTTAGTATTAGTCTATAATTATAAGACACTAAAGTCATTCTGGTGGCTTCATGATTGTTATGGATGCAATGGGCAGTGCACAGTAAGGAAATTCATTAGGTTTTGAAAAGGATCTAATACGTCCATAATTCAAGGATATATTGGTTAACCACAAAGACACACATATTCTGACCCTCTGTGCTCATGTCTGGAGTAGGGATCCAGATGTAAGCAAGGCCAAGGTCTCTGTACAGATGCATCATGGTTTCTGGGGTCATGGGCTGACTGAGGTCACGACGGCAGCCGTGTGAGTTGTTCACGATGTCCCACTCTGTCTGTAAGTTCATCACAGCGGTAACGCCCAGTTCCTGTTTCAGCTTCAGAGATACATGTTCCACCCGACGCGGGCAGCTGCCCAGCCAGACCCGTGGCAAAACCCTAAAAAGAGAGAGAATATTGGGAGCGGAGCGCAAATAAGAAGCCATCAGCCTTTGGTATTTCCTCCCTCTCGATCGCGTGATGTGATTACGTTGAATCCGCAGTAGGTTAGATGCAGCAAGCCCGTTTACAACAAGTTTAGGATATTTTTATTTGTCGAAATGAAACATTGGTTGATATCGACCAAAGACAACGCAGCTAGGCCATCAGAGGAGAGGCAAACTTTTCAGTTTTTGAACGTGTAACCGTACTCTTAGAGTAAGGTGAGAAGATGTAAGCTTCTCGGAAAAGAGGTGAAGATGTGGGAGGATAACAACAGGAGAACAAAAAGCACGATCACCCTCATTTTGAACATTTCAACCTCTATTATTTCTGCTCGTCGAGGGACAGTCATGTCAACTGGACACATTTGTATCTGTGAATGTGAAAGCTCTGCTCTCAGATAATGGAAATGCTAATGAGTGTTTAGTGATGTGAGAAGGCAGACTGACAGTCAGGGGAATGAAGGCAGGAAGGTCAGAGGCATCAGGTGAAAAGAGGATATTTTACCTCGCAAACCCTCCTGCCTCTCTCTGAGGCCACGACATAAATGAGATGATTGAGGGTGAAGTGAGTTTGCTGCAGGTTAATAGTCTAAAGCAATGCGTGTGATCTATCACATTTTCCTCGGGCTGGATGCTTGATTTGATATATAATGCAAGGACATTCAGACAGTTTTACGTATGGCTTTAGTCTTCAAATACTGTGGCTGCTGAGTAGTGCGAAGTAATGTGTTCCCGCTCTGTGTAAATATATACAGTATATATATATATATACGTATGTGTGTGTGTATGAAGTGTTTGTTTCCAAAATAAGATAACAAATTTTGCAAAAATCATGTTTTTATTATGTTAGTTAGCTGTATATTTGAGTTATTATGGCTTAAATCAAAACAAACCAATTGCAGTTTGATTGATATTCATTGGAATGCAGAACAACATTTTTTTGAAACAGAGTTTGGGAAATAAACTCTTCACATATACAGTATGTGTTTAAGTGTGTGTACACAATGTAACAAATTGTTGTTTCTAACCTTTTAATAGTTTTTGTACAATTCTGTGATAATTGTGGTCAATTTTAAATTGTAGCATCAATGTTATAATGTATATTTAATGTTGAGATGTTGATCAGTATATTGCAAATAAACAAAATCTAACAAATTCTCACATATTTTAAAAATTATTTTCCAATTGTCGCTGTCACATATCTGCAGCACAGGGATAAAGCGATGATGGGTGACTACTTCTGGAACTTGGTTTGACAGTACCTTGTCATTTCTGCGTAGGAGTAATAATATTGAAATGTATAAATGTGTGAAAATGTTTTTTTTTGTTGTGAGTCCCGATGAGAGTAAAAAATTTAGCATGTTAAACTTCATGAATAAACAGTATAAATGAAAGCGAAACAAACTTTTTTCATTGTGTTATAGGTGGGTATGTGTTGTGCACTTTGTTGTGTAGAGTTGTCAAGTGAAGTCTGTGTTTAATTGGTGGTCAAAGACCTTCGAGGTGTACGGATTGTAGAGACAAAAGGTCCTTGTAGATTTTCTTGAAACTTGTTCATTTACCCGTAATAATCTATTTTACACTCTCCATTTGGCATGAATTAGACTTTGTAATGAAAAGACATAGACACAGTTGATGTGCCTGATTCTTAGCGTCTTTATTCTTAAGTAATAATCAGTGATTCAATAAAGCACTTGCAACAAGTGAAAGAACATTGTGTCTATTGTTTGGTATCTATTTCTGTATCCCTGCCAGAAAGACCTCTTGCACTATACTAAGAGAAACATGACATGATGCAGCAGAATCATGACAATATGTAGCTTGCCAAAAATGATCGAAAAAGCCTCAAACCAAATGGTATAGTTATAACATGATGCAGCTGGAGATTAATAGTGCCAAACAGCAGGATATACCCAGCCAAACACTTACCCACTGACAGATGTTCTTATAGGTTCTGTATTAGACTGTAAAAAATATGGATGATGTGTCTCCACTTCATACCGCTGTAGAAAAAAACGAAGCCAAAATATCCCGGAAATGTTTTGAAAGTTAGTCGAAAAACTAACACTTGAACATATATCAGCATGATAAGAACCAAGTGAGATGACAGAAACCATCTTTGGGAAAAGTTATTTGACGTCTAATTCTTTGTGAGGACCACAGCCACCAGGGGGCGATCAAAATTCTTATAAACCTCTTTCTTTTGTGTTCTGCAGATAAAAGTTATACAGGTTCGAACAATGATAGGATTTTTTTTCAGAAAGCGAGATGACCGTGCATTTTGTCATAAAGACCCAGCGGCTCTGCCCGGCTTGGAGATTGACCAGACTGCCACCAAATCAATTGAGCCTTTTTAACACTTTAAATATGTTGTTACCCTAATGGATCCCCCCACGCCAGACTCAATGACCCAATCTTTCCACCACTCTCCTCTTTCTATCCTCTGTGGCCCTTTAGAATAAAGTCAGAGGTCAGACAAGCACTCAAGACCCACAGCCATTCAGCTGATTACAGAGAGCAGTTAAAGCCAGACACACAATTACAGAGAGAGAGAGAGAGAGAGAGAGAGAGAGAGAGAGAGAGAGAGAGAGAGAGCGTGAGAGAGAGAGCATGAGAGACAGAGAGGGAGACAGAGAGAGTGTGAGAGAGAGAGAAACAGATAGAGAAAGAGAGAGAAACAGATAGAGAGAGAGAGACAGAGAGAGAGAGGAGAGAGAGAGAGAGAGAGAGAGAGAGAGAGAGAGAGAGAGAGAGAGAGAGAGAGAGAGAGGGAGAGAGGGAGAGAGAGAGAGACAGAGAGAGAGAGAGACAGAGAGAGAGTGAGAGAGAGAGCATGAGAGACAGAGAGGGAGACAGAGAGAGTGTGAGAGAGAGAGAAACAGATAGAGAAAGAGAGAGAAACAGATAGAGAGAGAGAGACAGAGAGAGAGAGGGAGAGAGAGAGAGAGAGAGAGAGAGAGAGAGAGAGAGAGAGAGAGAGAGAGAGAGAGAGACAGAGAGAGAGAGAGAGAGAGAGAGACAGAGAGTTTTTTTGAGTTTTTCACAACAACTTTTATTTTCTCATTGACACACATTGTGCTTGTTATATTTCATCACATTCTTGTCACATATCATTATTTCTTCCATACCCAGATACTTATTTACAATACCAAATCGAAAAACAGCATTCCATCCACAACTGTGCAAATAGCTTCATTATATCCCCACCTTTGCAAAAAACCTTCCTCGTCATTAACCAATTTATAAAACTTAAAATCAATTTGAACCCGACTTTTCACCAAATTTTTAAAAACAGTCTCAACTTTTTGCCCCACCACACCTTCTAGTTTTTTTTTCCTTGACATGTATATAGCTCTTTTAGCTTGTCCAATCAAGAAGTTTAGCAATTGATATTTGCTCCTTTGCGCCGCTCTATAACATGGACCGAGAATGAAACTCTGAATGGAGAAATTTTCACCAAAGTTAAGAAACATTGAATTCAATATCCTAAACAGATCCACTAATCTAAAACATTCTATAAAACAGTGAAAAATCGTTTCCCTTATTTTACAAAAAGGACACTCATCAGACACATTAGGATTAATAACACTCACAAATGCATTAACAGCAACTGTGCCGTGCACAATTTTCCATTGAAGATCACCAATGTGCTTTTCCAATGGTGACTTATAAAAAATTCTCCATGCGGGTTTAACCTCATCTTCCAACCCCAGTTTTTCCCTCCACACTGTATCTTTTCGGTCCTTAAGAATTGCTTTATTTAAGACCTTTACACAGCATTTATATACCACTTTACTTTGAACATCTTGAAAACTCAAATCCTCTAGACTCTTCAAATCCAAAAAAACCCCACTTAAACCCTTCAAATCAGGAGTAATAAAAATACTTGGAAATGGATCTGGGTTCGTATATACCACTTTACAGTTATAATATTCTTTCAACAACATTTTTTCTTCCACAGTCAACCTTTGCAATATTAAATCTGACACTTTTCCAGCTTGTCGTACAGATTGAAGTCCTAAACGAGAGGCCACCATTTGAGAGTTACCTAACTCAGGACCACCAATGTCCATTAAATGCTGTAGCTTTAGTATTTTAGATGAACACAGCATTTGAGATAGTCCTGGTGTGACTTCACAAGCCACATCCAACCTTGCTCCATGAACAAGAGGTTCCTCAAGCAACCAGTACAGAGATGTTGTGTCCTGTCTCCGTTTTTTAAAAAGTTGCCAGACCTTAAAAAGTCCTTTGTAGAATTGATTCGATGCATAAAACTGTAGTTTGCTGAAGTCCGTAAAAAATAGTCCTGCGTTCAAGCTCAATCCACTCACTTGATTAAAGATGATATCAGCGACTTTCCTCCAGACCAAATTTACTGGTCCCGTCAAGTATCTCTGTATGAACAACAATCGAAAAGTCGCTCTTCTGCTGGCCAGATGTATGAGTCCTTGTCCACCCTCCTCCGTGGGGAGAAACAGTACGCTCTGGGCAGTCCAGTGAAATCCACTCCAGAAAAAATCTACTATAATGGCTTGTAGCTTTGCCAAAAGCCCAATAGGAGGGTCAATACATGTCAAACGGTGCCATAACATTGATGCAACCAAATTGTTAATCACTATAACTCTCCCTCTAAATGACATCTTCGGCAAAAGCCACTTCCATTTTTGTAATTTCCCTTTTACTTTTTCTAGGATACCTTCCCAATTTTTTAATAACATAGAATCATTCCCAAGATACACTCCCAGATACTTAATTCCATCACTTCTCCAGGACAGGCCTCCAGGTAATTTAGGAGGAACTCCATCCCATCTACCACACACCAATGCCTCACTTTTAGACCAGTTTACTTTGGCTGAAGAAATAATGCCAAACTCATCAATAATTTTCTTTAGCACCAGTATATCATTTTGATCTTTGATCATGACAATAATATCATCTGCATAAGCTGATAGTTTAACTTTTTCACCTGATTGTGGTATTGACCAGCCTACAATATTATTTCTAATTTTTACCAGTAAAGGTTCAATCGCCAAGGCATACAACATCCCAGATAACGCACATCCCTGTCTGATTCCTCTTTTAACTTTAAAAGGTGCACACAAACCTCCATTTATCTTCAGCACACTCTCAATGTCCTGGTACAATACTCTGATCATAGCAATAAAACCTGAGCTGAACCCAAACTCCTCCAGTGTACGCCAGAGATACCCGTGTTCAACCCGATCAAACGCTTTTTCCTGATCTATAGAAATAAGACCAGTATTTAAACCCAAAAACCTAGAAACTTCCAAACTATCTCGGATCAAGAATATATTATCAAAGATAGACCTCTTAGGCACACAGTACGTCTGATCTTGATGAATGACCCGACCAACTACCTCCCTCAGTCTTATTGCCAAAACCTTAGTTAAAATTTTTAAATCAGTGCACAGAAGTGACACGGGTCGCCAATTCTTCATATCCTTTAAATCTCCCTTCTTCGGCAGCAGAGTTATGACTGCCCTTCTGCAGCTCAGTGGTAGCAATCCATCAGACAGACTCTCACTGAGAACTGCAAGCAAATCATCCCCTATTACTGCCCAAAAAGCCTTATAAAAGTCTATGGGGAGACCATCTATTCCAGGTGCCCTGCCACATTCCATACTCCGCAGTGCAATCTGCAATTCTCCTATGGAAATGGGCTTCTGAAGATCAGTATTAGCTTCAATCGACACTTTTGGCAACCCTGTATGAAACCCATTGACTGACTCGTCCATTTCCGGCCTCTCACTCCTATACAATTCTGAGTAAAACAGCACAGCCCTTTTTCTAATTTCATTAGGCTCTGTTATATCTGTTCCATTTATTGAGTATAGTGAGTGAATATAACGACTTTGACCATTCTTTTTTTCAAGACCAAAGAAGAATTTAGTTGGGCCATCCATCTGCTCAATGCTCTGAAATCGAGAGCGTACCAGTGCGCCCTGTGCTTTAACACCTAGCAGTTCATCTAACTTTCTCTTTTCGCTTTAATAGCCTCATTCTGCCCTCTGTTTCCTGTGGATACTGTTGAATTTTGCATTTCCACAATTTCATTCTCTAGGTTTCTCATTGACCGGGTAATGTCCCTAGAAACATTGAGAGTGTACTGCCGGCACAGTTGCTGTATTTCCATTTTACCACAGTCCCACCACTGTCGTAAGGAACTATATTCATGTTTCTTTAACCCAAACTGCTTCCAAAAGTATGTTAATGTCTCAATAAAAGACTTATCTTGCAACAATAAAACATTAAAGTGCCAATAAGCACTTCTAGGTTTTATATTTGCTATATAAATATTACATTCAACTAAACAGTGATCAGAAAAACTTACAGGTAAAATCACACATTTCTTTATAACATTAAAATGATGCTTACAACAATAAAATCTGTCAAGTCTAGCCAAACTAATTACATTCTCTCTTGCCTGTGCCCATGTATATTGCCTTTCATCTTTATGCAATATTCTCCAGATATCATAGAGATCATGCTCAACAATGATTTTCAACATTTCATGCTTGGATGCCCTGTGAGGCTCTTTATGATTCCTATCTACTTTATCGTCTTCTGTACAGTTAAAATCTCCTCCCATAAACATATACTCCTCTTGTTCCAAACTAGAGAGAGCATCATTCAATGTTTTCAAAAAATAAACCCTCTCAGGACCACAAACAGGAGCATAAACATTTACAAAAACTAAAACAAATTTTTCAAATGTTGCTCTTACTTTCAATAGTTGTCTGTCCTTCAACAATGTGTTCAACCTCATATGATAAAGGTGTCATGTGTTTTTGGAAAAGAACAGCTACACCACCACTCAATGCA
>NC_136780.1:16266255-16318878 GCF_947034865.1 Barbatula barbatula
TGAACATAACACAAGCCTTTACTGATTTGGAAATAATATGGCTGCAGTCCCACTAAAAGCGCTGGAGAAAGTGACTTTGATGAAATCGTGACAGTGGCAGAGAGCCATAATTTCATTCACGTTTCCTGAATTAAGCACATTAGTGAGGGGCAGCGAGTGTGGCACAGCATCACACATAGTGCACAACGGACTTGAGATGTGACTTTTTGTGCAGTCAAATTAACAATAGTTTAATTTGAACAGGTTTTTGCACTTTAAACTTTTTTTTAAACGGCAGCTGAAAAGCTTGTTAATGGATTCTTTTAAAACCAGCACAAAGACCTACATGTGTACCGTCTCTGAACATTGAACTGGAGTATAGCCAGAACACTATAAACCATTCAGTACATGAGTGTAAAGTGGGAACTGAACAACTGTGACATCTGCCCAGGGATATCTAGGGCATGATACTGTTTCTCAACTAGCACAACTCGACCTTGGTGGGAAAAGACGGACAGCTATTGTTGAACCGACGGATTTGGGGCCGTCAGAATGGGTTGCAACATGTGCGTGGTGCAGAAGCCCGAGGAGCAATACCGGGTCATGTTCCAGGTAAGAATCAAAATTGGCATATGTCAGATGTCACTTGTTTGCACCTGTACATAACCTGTATCAATATTTATTTACATAGAAAAGCTAGAAATTGATTTTCTGAGTCTATACAGCACCGCACCAGCAATTAAAGACACCATATCACAGAAACTTCCTCAAGTCCTATAATATGATCTAACAAGTTTCGGTCACACTTCGGTATAGGGGGCAATTATCTCTATTAACAAACCATTAACTACGACTTCTTCCCCAATAAACTCTTAATTTGAGCTTATTAATAGTTAGTTGGGTAGAATTAGGGAAGTAGAGTACGGTCATTCAGAATATGTGCATTGTAAGTACTAATAAACAGCCAATATGGCAAAAATAGGCATGCTACTAACAACTGGTTAATAGGCAGTCGTGGCCTAATGGTTAGAGATTCGGACTCGTGACCAGAAAGTTGTTAGTTGTACCCCTACTTGCTCCCCGGGCGCTGCAGTGATAGCTGCCCACTGATCCGGGTGTACGTGTGTTCACTACTCTCTGGATGGGTTAAATGCAGAGGTCACATTTCAGGTATGGTTCTCCATAACTGACAAATAGGTCACTTTCACTTTTTAATAGTGAGAATCGCCCCTATACTGAAGTGTTACCCAAGTTTCAGATTGAACCTTGGTTACTAAACAGATAAGGTAGAATTTTGGGTTAGGATGTTTCGTTAGTATAGCCACTAAGCAAGCTCTTTTAAATCTTGTTCTACATATTTCTGTTTCTGATAAATAAAATAAATTTTGACATCTGCTTTCTGTGCAGTAATAGCGTAATATTAAGAGCACCATACATCAAATACATAAGTCAAATACATCTGGGTTTCGGAATAAGCTTAAACTATTTCACGAGTTCGTCTGTCCATTCAGACTTAATAGTTAATGGTAAACATGGCTTGCTGTCCTTAAAGGGGGCTTGAACCTCGAGGCTCCGTTTGAGCTCAGACCTCAACCACCCTATAGTGAAAATGCACAGAGGAAGCATAAGAACAGTGAATGTGGAGATGGGGAGGAGGAGGGATGCCAGACGAATTGTCACGGGAAGGAAAAGACAGCCACTTACTGTATAAATGCACATAACTATGACATATTATTATTGACAGGACTGAATGTTTAGGCTCCTCCCAAACGTATATTTATAAATTAAAATGGAACATGACAATAGAAATGCTGCAGTTACATTTTAGTTCATTTAGCATCCGGTTAAATTGCATTATGTGTGAAACAAATATGTGATGCGAACAGTTCATTGAATCTTTAGTTTGTCTGACCTTATTACAATCTTTTTCTCATTTTACATGTGCTTCTAATTTACTCTGATATTTGCAGTCTAAACCCTTTCACTATCTCTCCTTGTAATCCTGTTCCCACAGGTTTCCTCTGTAAACTGCTTGTTTGTTTGTCTTATTCTAATGAGATTTAATGAGCTTTATTACTGCTGGAAGAAAACACTCCATCCATCCAAAACATTGCATACAAGGAAGGAGGTTTTGATTTACAACTGTTACGGACTGTGAATTATTTTTATCAGTTAATATAAAATGTGCAGAAGTGACTTGCAATGAAGCCATGCCATTGCTGTAGGAAAGAAAAAGCCAAAGATACCCGAAACGCTTTTCTGGTTGTGAAATTGCACCCAGACTGCATGTGTTTCATCGATAGAAAGTTTTGTCGATAAGAGACGGCTGATAGTACAAAAGCCAATTAGCAGAGAACTGGAAGCTTTAACACTAATGAGCTGTCTGTGTACAGATGGAAAAGTCTGAAACCGTGTAATTACCAACATCATCCTTTCTTATGCATCTAGATTATTGATTCACACATGCTAATATACCAGAAATAAAGAAAACAAACATGCCAATAATGTTCAGTGAAAACCACTGAGGTTTCTCCTATATAAAAAAACAGAGATATAAAGCGACTAAATTATGTCTTTATTCAAATCTAAAAATGCCAAGAGGTTTGGAACGGTGTGGGGTAAGGTTGTAGAAAATAAAATGATAAAAAAATGTAGACATCAAAAAATATTCCCATCACAGAATATTATGCAAAGTAATAAAACATAAATTGGTTTACATACCCTCTAAAGTTTAAACCTCTGTTGTGCTATCAAATCATTGATCTACTTGTTTAAAGGTCCCGACCTGCCTAACATTGTGAGCATATTTAACAACCAGTGGAAATGGAAACACTTCAAACCACCCTAAAACTAGGACCAGCAAATCATTTTATGCTGGGTTCAGGCTACTTAAGTCTGTTGTGATAAATGGTTTTCATAGCACAGGAATGATTTTATAGTTAGCTTTAGCACTTCTTCAATATTTCGATTTACAGTAAATAATACAGTTAATCTGGAATTGCATGCAGGGTGAATTCAAGACGATTGGGACAGCTGTTGACAGTCATCTTAAAATGTACACATTATGAGTCATTTTGTGTTCATTTTGGGCTACATTTTTTGAGTTTATAGTAACACAAAATGTATTGGTCCTGAACTATACACAGATATGCGTTCAATTAAGGACAGGTCGTGCTGTTTTTAACCGATTTAAGAGTGTAGTATATGAACCAAAAACTGTTATTTTACCTCAAAAAAGGTCAAATGGTCTACATACATAATGAAGGTACCAAGCAGTGTAGTGAGAAACCCTGCGAAAGTTATTCAACAAAGGTCAAAAGAAATGCGAGAAAGTATTGTAGAAAAAAAGTACAATACCGCAAATCACGGAGATTTCTGGACAGGATTTGATTTCTCCGAGGACTCCTGGGTTGAGAAACAACTCCCGAGCCGACAAACTGTATGTAATTTGCTCCATTATGTTTCTGAATTTTGTGTGAGAAAAACAAGCTTGTTCGATCTGAACGAGATTGAAATCGCAGAGTACACCTGCGAAGCACAAATTCACTTGACCTCCTCAAGGGGCAAGACTTCAATACCGTCGCAAAAGGTTTTTTTTCTCTTATTGCTGTTCACTGCAGACCGCAAACTCATAACTCAGGTGAAAAATTATTTATTTTGCTGTGGTGCTGTGCTGTATAAATCTTGTGTGGTGAGTGTGCAGTCTTGCTCCCAACATCTCTCTTCAGCCTCAGCAGATGGACGTGTTGAAAGTAACCCTTACACGTGTCAACACTAGACGCGACACAAAATCGCAACAAATCTTTTCCATGTTATTTTGAGTTTTTGTCCACACCGGCCGCTCCAATGATACACGACAAGCTGCAATTGATAATATATTAACTTTTAACCTTTTAAATGTCATACATCACATCTAGTCCACGACGGTGTTAGACAATGTGGAATTCTATGGAAACATGGTAAAACGTCAAATGGAGCTTATAGTACTACACATAAATAAAAAAAGATATACTTTATATGTTCTAATAATAAAATAATAATAATAATGTTTTCATTAGTTTCTCATTAAGTTATGGAAATGTTATATCAGATTTTGTTTAACGTTCTACTTATGTAAACACATGTAAGAATAACGTTTGATTACAAAAAACTTTTTAGAGAACATTAAGGCAAACCAAAAATACCCCTTCAAATAAAGGACAAGATGACAGCTAAACCTTTTTTCCTTTTTAAATAAAGACTTGCTGAACTGTCCTGCTTGTTTTTTCTGAAAAGAGTCTCACATTTAGAGTTTTAGATGAGGTCTCGTAAAATAGGTTCAGACTGTCCAAGCTACCAAAGAAACATCTGAGGCCAATATCTGAACTTTACATGATACTTAAATAAATCTAAAATCTTCTGAGCTACGAAAAGCATCCTCAAAGTTTTCTTCTGGAATTAAAATTATAATGAAGGAAATTATATAAAGCTAAAGTTAAAGAGAGCTGGACTTCAGTCATGACAGATTGAGAAGAGGGTCATAGAGAGGTGAGCTGAAGGATAGAGATGATGAAGAGCATTAGAGGAATGAATAGATAGATAGGAGGATGGATAGCCACGTTTTTTTCTTCGGCTTTTGGACCTCAGACGACACAAGTAATTGATTTCTACACATCGCAGAGCAGGAATTAATCGATGGACCTTAGTAGCTCCTCAGGAATGGTGGGGCTGTCCGTGACAGTGTCTGACTGTAAATCTTCTGGGCTTCTCTGTCGAGTTTAATCTGAGTTTCATCTCTCTTCTAGTTTCATCATAGCCGCAGTTGCTGGATTTAATATTCGTCACACAAGTGAGTCACATTTAAAGCGCAACTCAAATACCACAGACTGACTGACACATACATTTGCATTTCCTCAAGGAAATAGCAGCGCTAAGGCAGTGAAACAGTGACTGGTTCAGGCTATTGACTCTGGTTCAATGTAAATCAAATGCAGCATTAGAGCCGGTGATGCTGAGGACACGTGAGAATAAACACAATGCAACACATGTGACCATATTCCCAGAAAAAAGACCTGTTGTTATAAGTCTGGAAAAAATTATCATAATATTCTAATAGATTAGTGCCCGGTTTCACCAACAAT
Source organism: Barbatula barbatula (assembly GCF_947034865.1). NCBI lineage: Eukaryota > Metazoa > Chordata > Actinopteri > Cypriniformes > Nemacheilidae > Barbatula > Barbatula barbatula. The sequence goes on from NC_136780.1 coordinate 16,271,355, forward strand.
GATTAGTTTAAACCAGGACTATGCCTTAGTTCGATAAGGACATTTAAATCGCTTTTATAACAACTGGTGTGCATCTTAAGCCAAAACAATGGCACTGATATATTTTAAAATATGTCTGGGCAAGTTATTTTCTGTTCAAACATTCATCTTAGTCTGGGACTAGTTTAAGCCTTGTCTATGAAACCCGGCCTGACATTTACATTTATTCATTTGGCAGACGCTTTTATCCAAAGCGACTTACAAGTAGTTTTTTTACAGTTGCACATTACTGCAGAGCAATCAGGGGTAAGGTGCCTTGCTTAAGGGCACTTCAGTCATGACCTGCTGGCACTGAGATTTGAACCTGCAACCTTCTGATCACGCTCTAACCACTAGGCCACATCTGACCCTAGACATCATTTAAAAACATTGTAAATGAAAATATTCTTCTTAATTTAGTTAAAAGAATACAGTTAAAAGAGAGGCGGAGAAAATTGTTAATGATTTCTGTAGATTAAGAGTCTCAATCTGAAATCATTTAATATTGGAAAGAAATACAATGCCGACATGCAAACTGTGTAAAAAGAATAAAACATTTAGAATACACAAAACACACATTCACAGATCAAGCAGTTCACAACAAAGCATAGATGATTACTAAAGGAAATGTTTTTCTCTTTAATACTCCATTATAATCCTTATACTCCTGAATCCTTGAGTCCTGGTTCTGGCACAACAATAAATAATGTAGAGTCAAATAAAAGAAGACAAATTTGTATTTTTTGGGATCAACTGTTCTCTTGAAAACGTACAAAAGAATAAGTAAGAGATAATGTACATGCAGCCGGTTGTTATGGCAGAAGCGGAGGGTCTTGTGTCACACTGAAGGGGCTTATTTCGTGATAACAGCCGGCTGATTATATGCTATCCCGCTTACTTGCCACATGAGAAAAAAACTAGAGATGAAATGTAAATTTGAAATATTTAATATTATAAATTAAATAAATACTATTTTATTTATTTTTACCGAATGCAGACCTTCCGCGAGGAAGAGCCGTTTTAAAGTAAGGACCGACGTTCAAATGTCACAAACATGCAAATTGGTTTAATAATTTGTAAATATAATATCATATATGTTATTAAAGAATATATTTATAATGTATTTGTGTAATATTAAACTGCACCCCTCAAAGTGATTTGCAGCATCCGAGTTATAGGGTGTTGTTCGTTTTGAGCGGTTACAACCCTTGGAATGTCGCAACTGGCCAATCATGTAATCATTTTCTTAAATCATGTCTTAGTCCCCTTTCACTAAACCCACATGTTTTTTTTAAACGTCTGAGTTGCCAGACAACGCTGCTCTTTCAATGTGCTTTGAAAATCCATTTCCACCTACAGTATGAGATTTGAAACATGAAAATCAGCCTTAGAGGAAACACAAAAGGATCCCACACAAACACATCAACAGTATAAAAGCAGGAAAGTGTTGATCAGATGTGCATGTTGAGGCACATGTGTAGTTTCTTCCACTGCCAAAACCAACAGCAGAATAAACACCATCAATCTGCCCGGCACTCTAGCGATATCACACCCATCAATCACTCTGAGCCCCCCTTCCCCTCTCTCTCTGAGCTGCAGTGCAATGGGATGCTGTAACTATGGCAACCAGACTCATTAGGCAAGCAGAATGTGTCTTCTTACACTGAATTTTGTGTAGTTACATTAGTATTAATGAACATATGGCACGCATATGGTTAAAGTGATCAAAGAATCGCTGTCTATGTCAACACAAAAACACACACAGTGCTGCGACTTTGCTCGACCACACCCTGCGTCACTGTGCCAGACATATCATCATAGATCTTTTTTTCTTATCGAAGTTTCTTTAGAAACCTAAAAACACTCACACTAGCTACTGCTTAGCAAGACACTTGCAAATATGTATAAATGTATGTATAAAACCCTAGTAACTGCTTAGCAACGCACTTTAAACACTCGGGACACCCCAGAAATCACATAGCAACACAATTCAAAAACTCAGAACACATGAGCAACTGCATAGCAACACACTTGAAATGTTCATCAAACCCTAGCAGCGGTATAGTCACACATAAACAGACTTTGCAAACACCCTAGAAAATGTATAGCAACAAATTTAAAACACTCAAGCAACATTTAAGTAACTGTATAGCAACACATTTAACACACATAACAATGCATTTGAAACACTCATAACAGTCTAGCAACTGCATATCAACAAACTTAAAACACTTAAAACACCCTAGCAACTACATAACAATGCATTTGAAACACTCATAACAGTCTAGCAACTGCATATCAACAAACTTAAAACACTTAAAACACCCTAGCAACTACATAACAATGCATTTGAAACACTCATAACAGTCTAGCAACTGCATACCAACAAGCTTATGACACTTAAAACACCCTAGCAACTACATAACAATGCATTTGAAACACTCATAACAGTCTAGCAGCTGCATATCAACAAGCTTAAAACACTTAAAACACCCTAGCAACTACATAACAATGCATTTGAAACACTCATAACAGTCTAGCAGCTGCATATCAACAAGCTTAAAACACTTAAAACACCCTAGCAACTACATAACAATGCATTTGAAACACTCATAACAGTCTAGCAACTGCATATCAACAAACTTAAAACACTTAAAACACCCTAGCAACTACATAACAATGCATTTGAAACACTCATAACAGTCTAGCAACTGCATACCAACAAGCTTATGACACTTAAAACACCCTAGCAACTACATAACAATGCATTTGAAACACTCATAACAGTCTAGCAGCTGCATATCAACAAGCTTAAAACACTTAAAACACCCTAGCAACTACATAACAATGCATTTGAAACACTCATAACAGTCTAGCAGCTGCATATCAACAAGCTTAAAACACTTAAAACACCCTAGCAACTACATAACAATGCATTTGAAACACTCATTACAGTCTAGCAACTGCATACCAACAAGCTTAAGACACTTAAAACACCCTAGCAACGGCATAACAATGCATTTGAAACACTCATAACAGTCTAGCAGCTGCATATCAACAAGCTTAAAACACTTAAAACACCCTAGCAACTATATAACAATGCATTTGAAACACTCATAACAGTCTAGCAACTGCATACCAACAAGCTTAAAACACTTAAAACACCCTAGCAACTACATAACAATGCATTTGAAACACTCATTACAGTCTAGCAACTGCATACCAACAAGCTTAAGACATTTAAAACACCCTAGCAACTACATAACAATGCATTTGAAACACTCATAACAGTTTAGCAACTGCATATCAACATGCTTAAGACACTTAAAACACCCTAGCAACGGCATAACAATGCATTTGAAACACTCATAACAGTCTAGCAGCTGCATATCAACAAGCTTAAAACACTTAAAACACCCTAGCAACTACATAACAATGCATTTGAAACACTCATAACAGTCTAGCAGCTGCATATCAACAAGCTTAAAACACTTAAAACACCCTAGCAACTACATAACAATGCATTTGAAACACTCATTACAGTCTAGCAACTGCATACCAACAAGCTTAAGACACTTAAAACACCCTAGCAACGGCATAACAATGCATTTGAAACACTCATAACAGTCTAGCAGCTGCATATCAACAAGCTTAAAACACTTAAAACACCCTAGCAACTATATAACAATGCATTTGAAACACTCATAACAGTCTAGCAACTGCATACCAACAAGCTTAAAACACTTAAAACACCCTAGCAACTACATAACAATGCATTTGAAACACTCATTACAGTCTAGCAACTGCATACCAACAAGCTTAAGACATTTAAAACACCCTAGCAACTACATAACAATGCATTTGAAACACTCATAACAGTTTAGCAACTGCATATCAACATGCTTAATAATTCAAAAAAAACCAGCTACTGCATAGCAATGCCCTAGCATGTTGCACTAGCAACCACCACTAAATGCAGTGCTTCCTGTTTTCACCTTTTGCATAATTTTATTGAGGTATTTCCCAGACATCACACACGCATACATACACGGCACATTAGTAGTAGATCAGATCACAGGAGTGTTCAGTAATGAGGGCTGAACACCATGTGTGTGTTTAATTAATCCCGGTGGAGTTAATCGTCAGGGGAGGGATCAAGATCTACTCAGTATGGAAATGAGTGTCAACAGTGTGTCAGTGAGGTTCATCTTTCACCTCATCAGTATGTACCCCAACAGGTATCGCTGTCAGATGTGTGTGTGGGGCTACGTAAAGGAGAAATGAAAGGGTCAAAGGGCTGTAATAGAGAGAATATGACCGCAATACTGGTATGAACCCACACAGATAATCGCTTTGTTCCCAAATCTTGATAAGCTGCCTGCATAGTCAGTATTTTGAGGCATCATTGGCATGAGGTGAAGGATTTGGTAGTAGGACACTAATGTTGCCCTCTAGTATACTTGTTTTAGCAAAATTCCAAAGTAGGTGTTCGAAAACGTTGCTATTTCGTATTAATTCATACAAAGTGAACGGTACAAAACCATCGGAATATAAAAAAACAAAGCTTTCCCTGGCAGACGGATCCAACACTAGTCACAAACAGGAATTGGTAAGTATTTCATGAGGTAGCTAATACGTATAAAGTTATACCATCTTATTTGGACGTTTTAGTACTATTTGATTTCACTCCAGTGACTTTAGGGATGGGATAAGTGGAGGGATTCCAGGATTGCTTTTATCTGTTTATCAAATTGATAAGAATTAGCTGTCTCTTGAAATTCTTACGAATCCTAAAGCGGCATTGCATTGCATTTCTTCTTACAGATTAAACAATCCCAGAATGCATTGTGACATACTAAACCAAGATTGCATAGACAGTTAAAAGACATACAGCATTAATACCAACAATCCTTCTTTAAACATTAAATATATATTATGGTGATTGCTTAGATACTGGAGCGAGAGAACTCGCTGGATTTTAACATATCTCAGAGATATCTCAGAGAAAAAACTAAAGAGGGGAGTCAAGAGAGAGCAGATATCGACTCTCTCATGGAGTATGTGTTAAGATACGGCAAAAATGATAATGATCCGCTTTGCAAACAAAAGCAGATTGCACAAACAATGCCTGCTGCGACATCATCCAATTGGCTTGTTTTTTAAGAGACTTTTCGTACATAATTTTGTATTTCATTTCAATAAATCTACAGGAGCATGGCCCCAGTAGACAAGATAACGCTCCGCTTCATGGCAGCCGACTGTGAAAGCAAATTCTCTTGACAAACTGTCTGCAGGCTATGAAATGAGTCATGCGTGGATGATTTCTACACACAAAACACATCTTTTAAATACATGTTGCATGTGTAAAACCATTCATCTCAAATACTTACTTCGAATACCTTCATACTTAATGATAATATCTACTGAAAAGAGAGAGAATTAATGCATTTTTAATTGACAGATGTTCAGAAAAGCCGGCAGAAACACAGAAAGAAATCTACAGAGGGGAAATTAAATGTTCTTGCAGTATCTCAAAGAAGATTTGTAGCTACAGGCTTAATGATTCAACAAAGCTCTTTCAAGCTATATGAGTAAATGTATTGCTGCTCCCAGTGTTGAGTTTCTGTATAGAGAGTATTTACTCTCAACCGCTGTCGATTGGGAAGCCCCAAGGGGATGAATGCGAACATTAGTATGCGGGTCACTTACATCACTGATGCACCACACTCTCGGTTTGTTCTCATTCGCAGAAAAAAACAGGTGTCAATGTTTTGTAGTGAGATGCATACACTACCACAACATGTAAAAAAAAGCAGTATTAGTTTTATGTCTTATGCAGAACTAAAATCACGAGAGCTGTTATTTAAGTAGCAAAGACCCCCTTCCGATCCTTACATTGCAAAAAAGTCTAATCATACTTTATATCTGCACATTAGTGCCCATATTAATTCTTAGGAACATCATTATCAGGCTTCTATGAAGGAACATACAAAATGGAGCTAATTACTCACCCATTGTTGGAAACAAGACGTCCGTTGTGCTTGATAACACTCAGTGACACTCTGGGCTGTAGATTTCATGTAAATTATTTACAATTTGGATGTAAATGAGCCCCTCCCTGACTGAAAATTACACTCCATGATGACTGTTAATGGGTTACTGCCATTAAAAATGTTGTAATTGATGGCTGTTGTCAAAAGCAAAACACAATGTGGTAACCCAGAAGTTCCTGCATGCACCCACAGCAGAAACGCTTTGCTCTAATTCCTGTAAAACAACGAAATCGTAACTTAATCTATGGATAAAGATGATTTCATCCAAATTGAGTTGACTGTTGCAGTGAATGACACAAAAAACTATCAGTCCATAAGTCTATTATCCTTTCACAAATAAAGTCTTAAGAAGCCAGACAATACACCTAATAAAGTTTGTATCGTTTTTGTGTTTTTAAGTATGTAACAATTGAATGACAAGCAATTGAAATGGTTTTGATATAAATGGTTTTTGAGATGAATCCAGAAAATGTTTATGATCCAAAAAAGGAACCTATAGATCGTGTGTACAAGCACCTTATTACAACTTATATGATAACAGTTCCATCTTAAGGATGAGCGCCCTCTAGCGCAAGCAGCTTATTATGTACTAAACGTACTATGTCATGTGTATTGACATGCAGTGTATTCCATTGCTTAAGATTGCTCACTTTTTATGCATTTTATACTTCGTATTTGTTATTATTCATATTACTCCGTATCAATATTTCATGAATATTAAGGGTTTTAAAGATATTTTGGAGCCACTATCCCAACCCCCACCCTAAACCTAAACACTTCTCAACCATACAAAATGCAACACACGAGTGAAAGTACAGTCGCAGGTATTTATAGCATGAACTAGCACAAAACGGTATATTACAAAACAACGTGTGTTCTGAATTGAAGCAATAACTAAGAAGTAAATATGTAGATATCGGTGAATTCAACGCACGCAGTCAGGTCTCAGTCTGGTCTCGTTCAAACGTTTGAACATCATGAACTTAGCGATTATGAGAGCCAATAACACTTCACGTTCAAAGCTGACGCAATCGGACACGATAAACGAGAGCCGATGCTATTTCACAATCCCAGTTGACGGTTCACTTCGCCTGGCGATGATTTTAAACGTGTCTTTAACCCGAAAGTACACAGGATTGTGAAGATTTACTGCAGATGGTCGTTTGACCTCAGTACACTCGGAATATTTGGACTGTTGTTTTATATTCTGTGCTTTATGTAATGTAATAAGTAAATTGTGTTGTGTTTCTTGCTCAAAATGTGTGAATGTTTAAATTGAAACTCACACTCCAATACGTGTCATCATTGCAAAATTATTGCGCAATGTATCATTTTATAATGTCGGTAGACAAAAGTTTTGTCCTGCTGGTAGAGGCGCTAATTCAGTATTCTAAGTCGTATTTGAGGTAAGGAACAAACCACTTTTATTGTAGTATGACAGGTTGTTATATTTGACCCAACAATGGATAAAACCAACCCAGCATTTTGGGTTGAAACAACCCAGTATAGGATTATTTTAACCCAACATGTGAACCCTTTTTGACCGATCTCTGGGTTAAAAAATAAGTGTACCATAAGGTGTTTTGGGGATTGCAAGTAAACGTATATTCCATGCATACAAAGGCCAGGGAAATACAAACTACTCTACAAAAAGCATGTGTATTTTCCCCCATGTTTTCATTTCAAATAATGTTGGTGGGTCCTGAGATTACTCTTTAGAAAACCTGTTGTCAAATCATGTGTAAGTATCTAAGGTGTTTATTTTAGCATGAGTTTGTGGTTACACGTCCAAAAACCAACACGTGGCTTCCCTCTGGATTTGCATATATATGATCTCTATATCTATAACTCTTCTACCAGTGCTCCAGCAGTGATCTGCACCTATGCCCATTTCTAAAAACCATTCGAGAAGATGATGGAAGGTGATAAGTGGCCAACCAGCATCTCAGCATCATTACTGATCCCATTAACCACTTCAGACTCAGTCTTTACATCTCTCTCCAGCTTCTTCTATGCACTTTTCGCTCTTCTTAAAATCAGTCCCATTTCTCCCCCTCCCTCCAAGGTCTATCTACCATTCCTTATCCCCTTCCGTGGTTGTCTTTCTCTGTCTCTCGCCGTCTTTGAACTCCCCTCCCCCTTCTGTCTACTTGTGAAGGAATATTGAAGACTAGCCCTGTCTTTGTTTCTTTACTCCATATTCCAAAGTGTTCTCTCTGTTGGTCTGCTTCTAGACGAGCATTTTGACGGACAGAAATTCATGCTCGGTCGTGCAGAACTTTTGTTTTGTTGTAATACATCGTACCGCATGTCCATCTGGGCTCACGGTCATTCCGAAGGTTTAATATCTTGACTACTGTGCAAGACATACAGCAGGTGGAAAGCTAAGAACATGCCTTATCTTCCTCTGCAGTCATTTATCTGCCCCCACCCCCCATTGTTCAGGATCTCTGGACGTATAGCCCTGCAGCCGCAGGAGTGGACGTGCGGGTAAAGATGTTTTCCGCATTACGACTGCTTGAATTAGTGGCTGGGGATGTGGTTATGCCTCTGTGCCCGAGATGAGGACGTCTTCTATGTAATAAATCATTGCTTGCTGTTAATTAAACCGTCCATCCAAACTATGCTCCAAGTGAGTGTGTGTTTATAGCTCTGACGTTAAACTGCGTGCATGATGGCGTTTATGAAAGCCAGTGCCCATGGTGGTCGTATCCTTGGATGTGATATGACAAGGAGAGAGCGGAGGGGGAGAACCTTTACAGCGAGACTATTAAACGCTGTGGGACACTGAATCCTCGGGCCTAATGTTGCAAATTCTGGCAAATCAGAGCAGCAATGTTGCATTTAAATAGATTTGAGATGAACAGATGGGTGTACGGAAATCTCCTGATGGTGGACAAGGTCAGTCTGAGCCATATGTGAGTGTCAGCAAACTGAAGGCGCATGGACGGTCTGCCCGGAGAAACCAAACGCTTTTAAAGATGATGTGAAACGAATGTTACTTTCATAATTAGATGCATTTCAGGGAAAAAAAGAGAAAACAAAAAGTGTAGCGAGTTTTGATTCAGAACTATTGTAGTCACCGGAAGAGGAACTGATTGGAGAGTAAAAAGTGGGCATTGAGAAGGACCCACAGAGATGAAACAGGGATATTTCATTATGCTGAAAGGCTGTAAAGAGCGAATATTTTAATAATTTGAGCCAGTTGGTCCATAACCAAGTCGGTGGAAGTACAGTCTTCCCATTCCAAATATCCCAAAACAAACAAGCATGGCCGCCAATCAGACAATCTGCATTTAAGAAGCACAATGAGATAAATGATTGCACAGATTCAAACACATCAAATGCACTCGACCAAAAACAAATCATATGAGAAAATCTATTTGGAGCCTTGGTGTGCCGACTTTGTAAACAGATTAAATGTATGCATCTGCACTAAATAACTTCATCTATACTTATTTCAACCCCCTTAAACGAGTAGTTCTCCTTGAAATGGAAAATTCTGTCATCGTTTACACGCCCTCTTGTTATTTCATACCTGTATGAGTTTCTTTCTTCCGCAGGACACAAAAGAAGATATTTTGAAGAATGTTGGTAACTGAACAGCACGGCCCCCATTCACTTCTATTGTAACCAACATTCTTCAAAATATCTTCTTTTGTGTTTTGCGTAAGAAAGAAAGTCATACAGGTATGAAATAACAAGAGGGCGTGTAAACCATGACAGAATTTTCCTTTTGAAGGCGAACTACTCCTTTAACAACCAGAAAATCGTGAGTTGTGTAAAGTAGAAAGTGAGGAAGCGTCTGTGTTTGGGCGGGCTGCATTTCAGAAGGTTTGAATGCTTTGATTTAGTTTCTCATCCTGATCTGTTTCTATCAGAGTCCTGCTCAATATTTACACTCTGATCCTTCTCATCTCACTTGCCACAGGGATCAGGAGTTAAAGCCGAACCAACACAGTAAAACATTATTTGACAATGTGTGAATACTAATTTGAAGATTTATTCACCGATTCATTTCAAGGGTTTATAAAAGCACAAATGCCTGGAAGGAAGGGCAGTGTACCAGACGTTAGGTTTGGGCCACAAAAGCATGTACGCAGTAAAGTTTGTTTTAATGCTGTTGCATTAAAACCGTCTATACTATATACTGTATATATAATTGTAAAAAAATTCTTTTTGCAATTCAAATCAAAAGCATGCCACCGATCCCAAAACATATGGAAGTGCTCCTCAGATGCACATGTCTTTGTATGGTGGGAGAAAGCAGAGTGCTTGAAGGAAACTCAAGGCAATACGAGGAGAAAATCACATAGGAAAGTATCACTACTGATTCCTTCTTGCTGTGAGGCCACACGAGACCCACAAAAAAGTGTGCTATATGGAAGAAAGTCATTAAAGATTCAGATCAACCTTTGTGAAAAATACATAGAAAATCTTGCTGCTTATAAACACTACTAAAATATATCGAAACCTATTGGAAAGCACATCATCTTAAGAGAATGCCATTGGGCAGGTTAAACCACAGCTGTGAATCGCTCATGTTAAACCCTGAATCATACATCACAAATGCTCCTCTCTGCACATATTGAGTTTTGTGGTCATTTATCACCATGTGACTTCATTCTGCTGAGTTGTTTGTAGTTTCCCTTATTGCAGTTTCTCGACTGTCCCGTCAGCGCTAAATGAACCAGACTTGCATTAAGAACTGCTGTCTCTTTAATACTCTTTTCTAATAATACTTTCTTTCTTTTCTCAGAAGGGACAGATAAACAGCATGCTGTGTTCTTTCAATGGAGAAGTTGGATTTAAGGTTATAATGCTTCTTGTTTCTTTTTTTCCATGTGATTTTTAATTAAATGTTGTAAATTTGTTGAAGTGACGTGTTTGGATGTTTTTTTATACTGTATTGTGCGTGTATGTTTATGAAACATGTTTGTTGTGTTTACTGAGTGTGGCATTCATACACCTGTCTTTAATTTATGTGTTTGTTTCTGGCATAATACATATAGGGGCTTTTAGGGTTTAAGAATAGACTGAAATAAACGTTAGAGCTGTCTAAATTAAAATGAGTTTACATTGACATATCTTAAAAAAAAACATCCGTGCCATTGTTTTGTTTTAAAATACACACAATTAATGTTTTTGTAAATTTATCTAAAGTTTAGTCCTGGTTTAAAATAATCCCTGTCTGGGAAAACTCGTTGAATTTACTTAAAAGCTCTACCTAGACATTAAAAGGATCTTTATGATGTAACATCACGTAGCTATCACATATGTCTTACTGTATAATTGTATTATGGCATGCATGCTTCTAATAATAATCTGTTAAATGGGCATCTCCTAATTTTTACACTTTTAAAGTCCCCGAGAAATAAAAAATTACAATGCTTATTTTTCCATGAAATATTGCAGCGTCTATTGTAAAGAATTGCAATGTGAGTCATTCTCTTTTTAAAACTCATGTGTCCTCATAATCTTAAATTAAAATATGAAAATGGGCTTCCATCCTGTAATGACTATCCATCATAAATGACGTATGTTAGACGGCTTGGGCGGAGCATCTGTTAACTCCTCCCCTTCAACCGTAAATCTTCTGCCAGTTTATTTTCAAATGCAACGGCTGATTATATACATCCACTCAATTCGCAGTAAAAATATGCAAGCCACGCCCACTCATTTTCTCCTTTGAAATTCCTTTTCACTCAGAAATGCAGCAGAACACGGAAGTAAAAACGACCGCAACTTATAATAATTGTGTTTATAATTCTAAATGTTTTAGTTTTTTATATTTCACATCATCCGTGGATATGTTGATACGAGCTCACACGAATGGTCATTTCGTAGCGATTAGCTTAGTTTGTACAGCTAGCATCTACAAACGATTTATTGTTTTATCGTTATTTATTGTTTTTACATCCATGAAATGATCCTTTAACATACCAAATCGGTAATACTGTGCAGATGAGCAGTCCTGATCCTGGCACTTTCTCTTTTAAAGCAGGTGAACAGCAACGGTTTAGCTCACCACCCTCGGGATCAGAATCTACATGCGCTGAACTGTAGGCGTAACATGAGGTGGGGTCAGAAGAGGAAAGCAGGTGTGCCCGGAGCTGCTGGTACCATACCGATCCTTATGACTGACTGTGTGGACAGCGGGACACAGACAGATATCAGTTTCCAGCACATGGTGACGTTAGGCAGACCCGTCCATCACAATAGACCAGAATCACCTCCATCTCCTCCACTTCCACCCGTACCTGAGCCCTACCTCTTCAACCAGCTGTAAGTGTGTGAAATGTATTTGGAAGAATGTCAGTATCCAAACAGATCTCATCCCCCATTTACTGCCATATAGTAGGGAAAATAAATATGGGAATTAATGAGGTCTGCTTGTTTTTATCATTTATGTTTAATGTATAACTTGCACTTTAAATTACAATTAAATTGCATTCATCTTACATTATGTAATATTGGTTTAAATACGGCACATTTGAGCAGCATTAAACAGTTATAAATAATGCTTGTTCATGTTGATAACTGTCTACAGTTTGTCATTATTCTTATTGGTTGAAATAACTGATTAAATATAAGTATTTAAAGACAATGCATATAAAAGACAATGCACATTTAATGCTTTACCTTAACTTTGGCTTTGGTAATTTTACTTGATTCAGTCATGGAATATTGCATTAGAAATACACTTTAAAGTACTTAAAAATATTTTGTTTAATATTGTTACACAATAAGTGAATATCTGTGTTTTACAGTGTATTTGGGGGGTGTTTAGTTATCAGGGGCTCTGGACAGCATGTATGGAAAATATTATTTGAAAAACGATAGTTTGAAAAGTATTCTTGCTCTACCGTCTGGTGCTACAGAAATAATGTATTTCATTACTGTAATAACTCAAGAAGGGTCCATTTTGAATGTAGATTTTTCTCGATTTCGTCTGTAATATTGTGTTTCCTCCTCAGACCACCTCTAGACCACGTGTACTACGACCCAACAGATTATTTTGATATTAGTCAACATGAGGTGGACAGACAGGATGATCTGGAGTATGAGGTCATTGTCTCTTTAAATTTCCTCTATCGCAGATTCACAAACGTCTCTTAGGTTGGATAAACTGATGAAGTGCTTTATCTCTGTTTTCTTTTCTCTAGGAGGTGGAACTGTATAAATCTTGCCAGCAAGATAAACTAGGTTTAACGGTGTGTTATCGCACAGATGATGAAGAGGATCTGGGTATCTACGTGGGCGAGGTGAGAAATGAAACTTTCTATTTGACCGTTAGACAAAATATACATTTATCTAAAATGTCATATTAAAGGGAAAGTTCACACCAAAATGAAAATTCTGTCATCATTTACTCGCCGTCTTGTCATTTCAAACGTGTGTGAATTTAGTTCTTCCGAAGAAAACAAAAGAAGATATTTAGAAGAATGTTGGTAACTTGCCTCCATTCACTTGCATTGGTTTTGTGTCTGTACAATAGAAGTGAACGGGGTCCAGTGCTGTTCGCTTACCAGCATTCTTCAAAATATATTAAAGAAAGAAAGTCATACAGGTTTGAAATGACAAGAGGAGGAGTAAATGATGACAGGACCTTTTTGGTTGAACTGTTCCTTTAAGATGTCTGAGCTCGATGTACTTTATCTTGTCATTGCAGGTGAACCCCGATAGCATTGCCGCTAAAGATGGGAGAATCCGTGAGGGAGACCGAATACTACAGGTAACAAAAGGCAATACTCTCTGTCATCATATTAATGACCTTACAGATGTTTATCGGATTATTTAAACCTGCACTGAATGTGTTTCTGTTCAGATAAATGGCATGGATGTTCAGAACAGAGAGGACGCAGTAGCCATCCTAACCAGAGAGGACAGCACCAATATTTCTCTACTGTTGGCTCGACCCGACGTTGAGGTGAGATTAACCTTAAAACAACTGGAAAAGTGGATAAATAATTGTAAGTGCGTTTCTGTGTTCAAGCTAGTCAGTCAAAAGAATTGGTTTGGCAAATGTATTGAATAATGTTAGAGAAAGCACAACATTTATATTGTCAAGCCTCTGCTTTCCCTTTTCAAAGAGCAACAAATGTGTCACTGTGCAGGTGAAATGGGCTTCATTCCGTTCCCTGTTCACAAATGAAAACAAACAGGAAAGGTGAGAATAGGACACAGCTAAATTCAGACGAGGAACTAAATGGAGAGCAGGGGAAACATGGGGAGGGCCTATGTTGTTGTCTGGGGGTCCGTCAATCCTTTCTTCTACTCAAGGTCATGCTCAAGAAAGCGAATCATTATGACATACCGTAATACACACTATGAGTCACTACTGTCCATTTAATTTCCTTTAAAACATTCTATAGAGTCACAGACAAATGCAATGTTTTTGTTGATGATGGGAATGAAAACAGATGATGAAATATATACATGGAGCTTACGCATTTCCAAAGAAATTCTCTAAAAAGTGTTGCTAGGAGGTACAGTACAGAATGGGTTCATTAAACACCAAAGAAATGATAACAACAGGCTTGTATAAGGACAAAATGAGACTGTCTCTGACTCTCCGAATGTTTTCATTGATGAGCCCCAAACTTCATGGTCCGTCGTCATGTTTTAACTGTGAGATTGATCAAATAAGTCCATAAAAACGAATGGCAACCGTGTTTATCCCACTGGTTAATATTTAAATAAAACATCATTCAAAAACAAACCCATTTCATGAATACAAATAGACTAAATTAGCATTTGAGATATCAGACATGTTTATGAAGCTCATTTAGTATGATGTGTATCATAAAATATTTTTCAATGTCAATGAGAACCTATAGTTAACAATACATTAAAATAGTTTGAAACAAAGTATAAAGTAATACAAATGAACAAATGGGGTCAGTAGCACACAAGTGTTTGTGTTTTGTGGAAGGTACAGATGGTGTTTGAGACCCTGGGTATGTATATTCCCCAGCACAGGTGGCTCATCTAAGAAACCTCTCACTGTTTAAACGTCTCCTACAGCAGATGGGAAAAACCCCATAGACAGATATAGAGCATCCAAACTGTGGCCCAGACAAACACTGTCCTCTACTGTTCAAACAGGGAATATTTTCATCTTTGACCATTTCAGTATTCATGAATATACAACTGTGGCCAAAATGATGTCAGTTTCAATTCTACCATGAAATGTGAGGTGATGGTATTAAATGGAGATAACAAAACCTTTAAATATATAACAAAATTATTTGGCAGAAAAGCAACTGGCACATATGAGGAAATGTTTTTATTCAATGAGAGTCCAGAACAGATAAGAAATCTATTTTATATTATTTCAAAATATTCCCAGGTTTAGACCTCATGAAGCTGGATGATATAATGTCAAGAGAACAATTTAGGAAACTGTAAAAAGAATGAGCTTTTATCCAAAGTGACTTACAAAGAGCAATAAGCAATATGTCATAAAAGAGCAATATGTGCTAATACATTCAACAAAAGCTAGACCTCTACCTGTTGAGAGAAAAGGGTTAGTGTACTTTATTTTTCATTTGTCTGTCAAGTATTCACAGAAGAGATGGGTTTTAAGTAGTTTTTTGAAGGTTGTGAGAGATGTGCTTGACCGGACCAGAAGAAGGCGCCGCTGGTTTGCTGAACGCAGGGTTCTTGAGAGTGTAGGAGAGTGTGAAAATGTGCATACATCAAAATAAAAAGGAAAAAACATAAAATTGCAATTTTTATAAATATTTACAGTATTTATTAGGCATTTGCACAATTTGAACACAGGGAAAATGGGCTTTAAAATGTTTGTGATGAGGCTCATCGTTACATTAACATTTTCATGGCACACTTGACCAATACACAAAATCAAAATACACAAGTGACATGCTATTACTTTTGTACTATAAAACAGGCAAAACAATAAAAACAGATAAGTGACAGCAACAATACAATACAAAGTCACACCTCACTTGGCCACTGTATACTTTGCATGTTTGGAATATTTTGCTCACTTGTCTTTTAGTTTCCTTTTCTAATAACTTTAATATCTCAAACCCTTTTCTTCCTAGAACGAGGCAGATGATCTGGATTTGGAGTTGGATGTGGGCCTGGATCTGGAGGATTTGGACAATGCCTCTAACTTACCCAGCCCTCAGCATCATAGGAAAACTAGCTCCTTGCTGAGTGACATCAGCGGGATCCGAGGCGGCCGGCCCAACCTGTGGCAAACTGCACTCAATAACAGCCAGGAGCTGGACAGTGGGGTGGGTCGCACTGATGAAAGCACACGTTGCGAGGAGTCCTCCGAGCATGACCTACTGGCTGATGATGCCACCAGCGTGTGCACGACTAATGCCACCAACACACCTGGCAGCATGCGCAAGTTCCACGCTGCTCAACACGGATGGGAATTCCATTACAGTAATGACTCGCTACTGGGGCCAGATGGGGTGGGAGCCGCAGACCACGGTGCTCCTGAATCACAAGGGTCAGGGACAAGCCGAGTTCTGATGCCAGGGCTTACAGAGGAGGAATACGAACGTTACCGTGAGCTGCTGGAGATCCGGTGCCTTTACGAGAAGAATGGAAATGCGCTTCTTTATTTCGACAGGAAGAACCATGGTGCGGGAGGTGATTCTGCAGTAGGAGGTGCTCCTGTAGACATAAACTGCAATGAGAATTTGATGCAGCATGAAATTGCTCTTCTGGAGGAGGAAATTCGACATCTGGAGTTCAAGTGGCGCAACGTTTTGCGGGCTCAAAAGATGCAACAGTTGCGACAACGCTGTCTAAAGGTCTGGCCGGCTGACGAAGAGGACGATGAAGAAAAAGGAGCCAAGTCAAGGTGTGGGGTTGCAGAGGCGCTCCACCATGAGCTGTCAGATATCAACGAGATCCCAGAAAGGGAACGCTCTGACAAGGAGAGTACAAGTGCTTACAATACCGGTGGGGAAAGTTGCCGGAGCACACCTCTGGCAAGTGAACGGTACCCTGGAGATTCCAGTGCCTCTGCAACCATGAGACCTCGGGCACCACGTCACAGAACAGGTTCAAGTAGAGATAAGAATCTAAACCTGCCTTCTTCATCCGAGGCCAAGAGAAAGAACGAAGAACAAGGAGACAGCAGGAACTCCAGTCCAGCAACAAGAGTTCGGTCATTATCTCGGAACGGCGGCAGCAGTAAGAAAGGCTTGGATGGGGCACGACGAGGGTCCCAAGGCACTCTATCTTCTGGAATAGTCAAAGGAGGAAGGAGTGCAGAGAACAGTCCATACCTGTCCCGTCGCCCCTGTGGAACAACTTTGCCTCCACGTTACCAGAGCTGCATGCAATTGAGGGATATGTCTACCAATGACAGCCCAGACATTAAACACACTAACATAGAGGTCACTGCTAACTCGACCAGTGTAAATAGAGACTCGGCAGCTGCCCCTGTAACTTCTCTGATTGGACCAACGCTTCCTCCAGCTTCACCTCGAATGGAGTGGAAGGTGAAAATCCGCAGCGATGGTTCTCGTTACGTGGCTAAACGTCCTGTCAGAGACCGTTTACTAAAAGCCAGAGCCATGAAGATTCGGGAGGAGCGTAGCGGGATGACCACGGATGATGACGCGGTGAGTGAAATGAAGATGGGGCGATACTGGAGCAAAGAGGAACGCAAGCAGCAGCTGCTGAGAGCTCGTGAGCAACGCCGCCGCCGCGAGTTCATGATGCAGAGCCGACTGGACTTCTTGAGGGAGAGAGAGAGGGAGCAAGATTACGGAGCGCAGGGACAAGCTTCAATACTTGAGCTCAGCCAAAAGAAGAGCATGAAGAAACGAAGCCGCCGTATTTTGGACAACTGGATCACCATTCAGGAGCTCTTGGCTCACGGGACCCGTTCAGTAGATGGAAAGAAAGTGTACAACCCTTTGCTATCTGTGACCACAGTCTGACAAGTGGACCTGGTGAATGAAGGGGTTTTAACATACATCTGAAGGAGGCAGGCAGAACAATGAAGAACAAAAAAAATCATTTGATTTGGCAGTTCATTCAGGAAACAGTTAAGATGGATGTAAATGTACCTTACAAAAAGCAAAATAATGTACAATGCCAAATGAATGTAAATTCAAAAACAAAAGTTGTACATTTCTTGAAATTTCATTATCACATGCACATGCAGACTGTCACCAAGTGAAAAGAAAGCAGTTCTGACTTTGGTTTGTAATCATATTTTAAACCTTTAACATTTGTACATGATGGCGAGGAACAGTGTTATTTTGATCTCATGGTGGTGAAGAACCTAAAAGCAGGTTGACCAACTGGAAAGGAAAATATAAGGTGGTCAAAAGGGTCAATATCTGTTACTTTTCATTACTTTGCTGTCACATTGAGCTGATCTAAGCACATTACTTATTGAAGAACCAAAAAGCACAAGGATAAATACACAAACGTTTCAGCACACAAACATAGGCACAGTGAATGTTCATGTCAAACACTGACATTGGCCAAAACAAATCGGATGCAATGATTGTATATTTTTGGGATACATTGGACATTTTTATCATTACTGAATCATGACCAGCTTGCGAAATCCCATTTGCAGATATTTCTTTGATATTGTAAAAGTGTGCATGTTGTCTGTAAACGTTTAACCATTGTTGAGTGAAACCGTCGAGTGAAAATGTTGCAGTGTTGTCTATAATAATTGTATACAGGACACTAATATATTGTGTCCAAATCTTCATAACATTTTGCAGGTTTAAAAGAACAGAATGTTCTCCTAAATGTTTTTGAATAAAACTTTTGCAACGTAATCACTGAATGCTTTGCTTTCATACTCTCACAAATCATTTTTGTCCAAAAAAGGGAACAGTGCATGATTTTTAGTAAGGTAAGGGCCAAAAACTAAGAATAAAACTAATGCTTTAAGAACTTGAAGAGAGACCTCACATGGATACATAAACTACAAATGTTGATATCTGTGCTAGCATAGTAAAACCATAATTTCTTCATGGTAAGCTTGACATTTTTACAGAATTGTCCTGATGTAATACTTTGGAGCAGCATTACAGATAATTGTCTACTTGTGAAATAATTTTTCTGTGAAACTGGACCATTTTTATAAATTTACTTCAATACATCCCGGGTGGCACAGATACACATGTGTGTAAAAACATCTAATAAACAGTGTGAATCTTAAACATTTTCTGGATGTTTATATCCAATAGAGACCAATTGCAGATGAAAATTTAAATGACAACATAAAATATATGTCTTTCAGATGTATGTGTGGCACTGGCATAGCCAGAGTTATATTTTTGAGGGGGCCTGTCTGTAAACAAGGGGGCTGATATGTATTTGTATAGGTTTCTATCTATTCCTAAAATGATACACTTGTATTATACAGCTCACCGTTTTAGCAAACATAAACAGAGCCTAGTGGTTCTTAATCCTGGTCCTCTTGGCGCAAAAGATGCAACGCACAACACGTGACATAATTAAACCAATAACTTTGGAAACAGCTGGGAGCACCGATTGGTCGATCAACCAGCGCAACAAATCCTTTTGGTTTTATTCAAAGCAATCTAAAATCTGAAGAGGCCGTACATGCAAATAACCTGGCTATGCTATCAGGGATGTGCGTTGCCGTTCTTACCCTGATAGCACACTTCATGTAGTAGACGTCTATTTGACATCTGCAATACGTCTCTGAGACGTCTCATATAGACATCTGTAAGATGTTCATGATTTAGAATGGATGTAAAACGTCTCTTTCTAATATGTTTAGCAGATGATTTGACAAAGCAATGTCCTTCGGATCCAGATCTCTAGGAGGCGTCTTACAGACGTACGTGTGCTAGCTGGAAAATTCAGGCAAAAACCAGAGCTAATGAAATGTAAACATTAATTTAAAATAGAATTTATTTCGCTTGCTGCTACATTTCACCAAATAAACACAAGATGACATATTGGATACCATCTCTTCATTTATTGGATGTACAATTATGAAAAATAATAATCATAAAAAAGACTGGAAGCCCGGGATTATGTACAATCGTTCTCATTGATTCTGTGGCAACATCTCTCGAACATTTCATTGTCTGTCTAATGCTCACTCGAAAACATGATATGTCGAGCTTTAAAAAGACTTTCCACTCTAGATATGATAAAAACATGACCAAGTAAACAAACCAACAAAAATTACATACAGTATTACATACATATACATATACATATATATATATATAGAGAGAGAGAGATCTATAAAAGCAGAATCATTCAAGTATCAAAAGACAGACCACCCAGAATTATTTTACAATTCAACATTGTTTATATTTTAATCATTAAGCCGCGGATATAATCCAAACTATCACTGTTGAATTTTCTAACGTGATTAGTTGTGCAAACACTGCTGCCGTTACAGGTGCTAGCATTAGCATCTGCTTGTACTTAGCACTGTACCCATATTTAATGTACCGTGTTGAAAACAAAGTGGAAATCAAAATAAAAACGTACCAGACTTAAAATGCTCGTAAACTAAGGCTAAATGCTTACAGGAATATTTTCCATCTACACATCATATTCAGGAATTATCTACACAAGCCTAAGCACATTCTTGCCAGATCTGAATATGCAAATATCACATCTCAATGTAACTGTCTATTTCCTTTATTTTGTTAAAAGATGTTTTATTTTTAACCAACCCTGCTTTCTGCAACGTAAGAAAGACAAAACGTTGCATTATAAACCCTTACATATAAACAACTCTGTGTTGTTTGTAGTGTCACATTAACGTCATTTTGTATTAGAAATCACAGTATACTTGTTAAGTCACAAAATATACCAGGATTGGACTGTACCGTTCTCAAGTCTTTCATTTATTAAAATAGTGTACCGTTACATAGCATTGTATCTCCCATTTGTCTTTCAGTTTCTTTCTGTGGTCTACACAATCCTATTAAAACATGACGTTCAAATTCTCTTACCCATATGGTTTAGCGTTTCAAACGTAACTTTTTTACAAAACCTTGGTTGTTTGACTTAAAATACTGACAAAACCGATTTATAATTTCTAGCTATGGATGGATTTACCTTAAACTGCTATAACTGTATTCAACAAGTCAGTGTTTGCTAAACTGAAATCAGTGTTTCTAACTTAAACTAGTTTTATTTTCCAAGTTATCAGACATAATATGAGCTGCTACACTGAGATGAATTGGCATCGGTTTAGACGCGTCTTGCAGGTGTGTAGAACAGCATCAGTTCACAATAAAAAATAAAACAAAAATCAAAGAGAATCTAAGCAATGATACAACAACACTGCCTCTTGTTAGTGCCCGGAAATACAGTGATGGTGCGTTTTGTTCTTCCAGTGTTTGAAAAACAAGTCTTTGAACCCGAAATCTTATAAAAGTCAGGTTTCTTTTTTTTCGAGGATGAGAGGGTTTTGTTTACTGAGAGTGGCACACTGGATGGGATACTCTGTGTCTGTGTTCGGCTCGTGTGTGTTTAAGAGTAAAGCCACATGATGGACGCAGTGAGTTTGCTGCAGGTCAGAGAAGTCACACACATGCACTCGCGCACACACACACACACACACACACACACACACACACACACACACACACACGTGACGTTTTATCCAGTCATGCTGCCATTAGCATCCAACTTTTCCTGTCTGTTTGGCATCCAACACAGTTGTCAGCTACAGAAAAACACACATACAGGGATTAAAATAAAGCAACAAATAAAATGTAAGGTTTGGATAAAATGATAACATTCACGACACGCATTGGAAAAGAAAAATTAAGAGGAAGGTAAGTCGTCACGCTAAACCCCTTGGACCCCTAAAGAAATCCTTAAACCATATTTAATAATGTTGACACAGAACTCTAGGATTCATTATTATAACTCAATGTTGACCATAACCAATTTTAAACCAATGTTAAATACATTATGCTATCTGGGTTGTGTTGGCACATACTACAACAGTCGTCGGATTCATTCAGTTTTCACGTAGCGACTTGTTTGCAGCGCTTATTTTTAGGGATCCAAGGGTGGCAGGTTCTTGTGAAGAATAAAGGATTTTGCGTGACAACAGAAGAGACAGAATGAAGTAAGAGAAATAAAGGCGATGATGAGACAAGCAGCAGGTCATAAAGGGTGACATTAGTTTGGCTACGACCATGAACACATTTCTCATAAGTGTCTTAAACTGTAATAAACTGCATCAGATGAAACTGACAGACTGTCAGCGAGTCAAGGGTCTAGTATTGATATTCGCCGTCTGCTACATATTTGTAAATGCTTAAGCACCCATCTCTTGTGATCACATGAGGATTAAGGCTTGTGAGAAATATCGAAGCACATTTCCACCTTCAAATCCCAAGGTAGGAACATGAAAGAGCGAACAGCATTTCCTAGCCACGTCTCAGATCGATATGCCGTGACACTCTTGTACACGTGTTTTCCACAACACTGATATGAGACGGCTTGTTCGGCAAGTTCTCGATACAGTCACTGATTCACAGTCCATATTATTTCACTTTGACGTCTTGGCATCACACACATCGCGAGCGTGCGGTCTTCTCAGATACTTCTGTGATTTGGTTCAGACGTTTAGGCCCAGCCTGATCTGATAACTCAGACGTAAGACAGCACGCCATCACAGTGTTAAACGCAAATCCATATTTTGGCAGCAAAATGAAAGAACAGTTGTTTAACAGCTTCGAATGTCCCATCTGGATGTAAAATACAGGACTGAACAGATTTACCAGAGGTGCATAGTAACAAAACAGGACTAATAATTCATCAAGTCCTCACAGTCCATAGACCGAAGATTTAAAGGAAACAACGACTAAAAGCTTGCATCTGATTATCTACTGGCACTTTCCATGAAAAGGGTACAAAACAGGGCTTAATTGAATGCATTTTTGTCTTTTTTACATCAAGAGTCAGTGAACAAAGGAGCTTGACCACTCAATGTTTGCCAACCCAAGTACGTAAAATAATTTTTCAATAACCGTTTCAATAATTAGTTCGAAAATGTACATATTGAAAAATGTATTGACTTATAATGATTTACTTATGAAAATCTGACTTAAAGAAACGTAACATGATTTTATAGACCCGTCTGTTTATAATAAAACCACTGAAATAAAATACCTATTCATTAGATTTTTTACTATTAAGGAAATACAAAACCTACAATGTCAGAATCATAACTGACACTGATATCACAGTGGCAATAGTCTTTTTTTTACGCTATTTATTTTACAAATATAATATTTTTTGTACATCTGGCACCTACTGTATATCTTTAATTTATGGGACAGAGCAAGCGGAAAACGCCCAATGGTATGAACTTCAACAGTGGTAAATGTCGGCCAAAACACACGGAAAAGAGGTTGAAAGAGATTGTGACAAAACAACAGACTTGGTCACAAACTAAAGCCTGTTGCACATTGAGTCCGAAATTTGAAGTACCTCACGTTGTGTCAATCACATTTACACACTGCCTTCCATATTTTCGTCCGTCATAAAATAATTTGGACTGGGTTCGATTTTCTGTGTTTTTCACATCCGTGGCAAGCATTATGAGAGGCGTTTTTAACAATTCAGAGACACCGCACAATCGAGCGCCAAATAAAAAAAAGGCATACAAACATTTTCGGACTGTATGTGCAAAGACACTTAGTTTGTAAAACACAAATTCCTCCAGCGTTCCCTGGAAATACTAATCCCATCCTAATAATGCTTTCTAGGTTTAGATTTTTAAAACCATGTTACCTGAATACAGATTAAAATGGACAATTCAGAAATAAATCTCAAATATAATATTACTTAACATTGTAATATAGAATGGGCAATAGAGTTATAGTGTTGACACCAAGAACATTGGTGTTTATTGAATAAATTTCATACAAAGTCAATGCAAAGTTACAAATAGTTGTGAAGGGGGCGAACTGTGCGGTGCGACTGCCGCGAACATGTGATATTTGTTTCAATCGCGTCCTCAGCGCAAGTTGAAACATTTCACATTGAGTGGCATATTTGCGCAAAGAGGTTATTGACTACTACAGTTGGAAGCGTCCGTTTTAATTCACGCAAGTGTTGCGAAAAACGAATAATCCCACGATTAATACAGAGCGTTTGATGTGAACACACAGTTATATACAATGTTAGGTTACTGGTCAGTGAGTCAACTCTTGCTTTTAAACTTGTCTGCCCTCCATCCGAATGATGTCACTTTCTGGGTTGGTTTTATAAACGGAGGCGAAATCACGTGCTAAAACGGGGGCGTATTTTCAATTATGATTATTCAAAACATGTAAGAGAAGGTCAAGACTACTTGTCGTGCAATGAACAATGTCTAAACAGTTCTCTCTCCAAAACAGACCAAAACATTTGTGGCTTCATCGCATTAATAAAAAGGGCACCAGTTTGTACCCGACTCATTTAAGGTGCCTCATATATCCAGTGATCTGACGCTACATGTTTGGCAGAACCAGAGATTTTTAGCTCAAAATGATGCGGACGACGATGACGGAGTTCTTCATCAGTTCCTCACTGTGACTGCAGCCAACGTCTGCTGGAGAAGCACCAGAACAGGGAAAAATTAACAAAATGGTCACTATCAATGATGAATGGAGAATCCACTGGACAATGTCAAGTAGGAAATATTCAACATTTTAGTTTTGTCAGTTGTGAAAAGTGACTGTACTAACAGAAATGGTCTGGTCCTCGGCACAGTTTGACTTTGGTTTCAGGCCAGTCTGGATGACTACAGGTGAGAGATGCTCTTAAAGTGAGCGGCATAGCTTTACAAACTTAAAGGGCTACGACGGGACGATCTGTTTGTGAAGGTTTCTATGGGCCGGTGGAAAGTTTGGTTGGACAATAAGAGCAGAACCTCAGAAGGACTGTGTGAGACAGACAGAGTTAAAGGAGCAGGTGATGGAGAAGTTGGCTGTCCTGTACAGAGGTGAGAGAGGAGGAATGAGATCGATCATGGCGACGAGGGAGATCAGAGTCTATCTAGAGAGTGAAGGCACAGAGCGAAAGGAAAGGTGAGAGGGTGGAGCGTGGAGGAGAGGATCATCCAGTCAGAATATGGTGGTCTCGTACTTGGTGCTGACGGTGCGTTTGGGATCTTTGGAGTCCAGGATCCAGGCGGCACTGCTCTGACTGTGGCCGTCCACATCTATCGCTTCCACCTTAAACGAACAAACACACACACTTGCTGACTGGATGTGCTTAAGAATTGATTTCAGTGTTAATTCAGATCAATATGAAAAGAATTAGCATGAATTGTAAATCGGTTTGAATAAAAGTGTGATAAATGCATAAAAGTAATAGATCATAAGACATTATTCTTCAAATGATCAACAGGGGGCACTACAACACTAAAAGAGCATCTTGTAGTCCAGAATGCAGATGAGAACCACCCACATAGATATAGATGTCTTGGATGTAGAGCTTTAGGAGATCTTCTTGACTTGATACTAAGTGTCTCACACAAAACTCTGAAATACATTTTAAAGTCCCCATGAAATACAATTTTTAAGGTTTTTTTTAAAAAGTAAATTAGCCTCTCACTTCTGCCTATACAGATCAATAATGTTCATGACATCATTCTGCACTTCAGCTTGTCATCAAATTTCGCGCTGTGAGGTAAACTAAATGCTAATGGCTATTTCAAAGGGAGGAGGAGAAAATAGCACATTAATCTTGTTACATTTCTCCAATATGCCCTCGAGGATTCATTCTTTTCACTAGATGCAATGCATTCTGGGATTCTGCCACTTCCTTAATGCACATGAGATGCAGTATTAAATACCGACTAAAACAAAGTATCTGAAGAGCCAGAGTTGGCTTTCGTCGTTGGCAGCAGGTCTGTGGTGCCTTAAAGTGCTACACCCGCAGGCAATGCACTGGACTTTTTTTAACCGTGTGTGTGTGTGTGTGTGTGTGTGTGTACTCTCACCCCTGACTTGCGCATACTCCCTCGAGGTTTGGGGACGGGTCGGCTGCTCTTGGTCTCTATGATTTCTACTCCCCCGGCAGCACACTGCTGTTGTCTGGTCCTCTGGGCCTGCAGTGCCAGCTGATAGGCCACTTCAAACGCCTGTCCCAGTGTCAGAATGATCTCATAGGTCAGGTTCTGGCAGAGGGGTGAAGACAGAGCAATTAAACAATGATGATAGGGCGCTTAAACCATTATTATAACAAATATCAGCTGGTTCTCACAATCTTCCGATGAAGGATCTTTAATACCACCATCACGAGTCATACATCAATAATCTTTGCCATTAAACTGCACTTATGATACATTATAACTCATAAACGTCTAATAACAAGCTTAGTTACAGAATGTAATGTGATAAAGAGCAAGTACTTTATATAACTCAACATTAGACACTGAGTTACAAGAACTCCATGTAAGTAGTAACCAAAGGAACTTGAAAGGCACTTATACAGTAGTTATGGTCCATCAACATTTGGCGTTTACAAGCAGATCCATCAATTCATCGATCCATCCAACATTCTTGGATGACAGAGATGTGCAATCGTGTGTACATCTGTTAGACAGGTCTGTGATCAAGGTCATTTTAATGCACTGCTGTTCCTATAAAACTCTTCATGATCCTATTAAGAGTTCCAACAGAAGGCCTGACCCAATCTCCAGCACTGCGCACGAGCGCATCTGACATCATTCGTATGTTTGTTTCTCACCACGTCTACGGTGCTGAAGACGTGACAGTAATGATGACTGCTCTGCAGGTCTTTAGTGATGTAAGCGAAGGTGCAGAGGTCTTCTGGGTCCTGAGCCGCGCACGAGATG
Source organism: Barbatula barbatula (assembly GCF_947034865.1). Lineage (NCBI taxonomy): Eukaryota > Metazoa > Chordata > Actinopteri > Cypriniformes > Nemacheilidae > Barbatula > Barbatula barbatula. Next base: position 16,298,253 of record NC_136780.1, read on the forward strand.
TTCCTGATCTCATGTTCTGCGATGATGTTCTGCTCACACAAGACCAGGATAAACGTTTCGTCAACAATTGTTATAATCAAATGTAGACCAGAAAATGACCACAATTAGAAAATGTAAGCTTATAATCATGATTTAAAAGTTTCGCTTTTGCGTTTCATATGATTTTGCAGAAAAAGTCAGTTTTAATTCAACCAACCTAAAGATAAATAGTCTGCAATTTATGCCACTGATAAGATTAATATTAAATCAGTCTCATGAAACACATCATGTCACATTAAGCTTGATTTTATGCACACAGACGTCTGTGTTTAAACAATGTAGTAGCACACAGACACCCGTGACCTTAAGAACCGAGAAAACGGAAAAGAAGGAATAATTTCTTCAGCAAAGACAGGCCTGTGAGCGGCTGGCCGTTTAGTTTTACAACCGACTCTTTATCCGTCTGTTGAACGAAAGAGCAGGCTGATGTCATCACCTTGTTGGCAGCATCAATGAATTTCACACCCTTGTATGTGATGGAGAGGACGATGGTGGGGATCTTCCTCATCTGCTCTGTTGACCTCTGAGAGAGAGAGAGAGAGAGAGAGAGAGAGAGAGAGAGAGAGAGAGAGAGAGAGACAAACAGAGAGAGAGAAAAAGAGAGAGAGACAAAGAGAGGGGTTTAAATGATAGTGTCCTTTTAGTGCCGGACACCCTGCTGCAGAAGACTCGCACGGGTGACATTTTACCCTCACAGCGATGCAAAATATAAAAATATCCTCCCAGTGTCCTGGTGTGACTGCTCACAACAGACCTTCAGAAATAGAGCCTGTGAACACCTACCCTCATTTTGGCACAGGCGTCCTGCGTTGACTCGGTTCCTCGAAGTTCTTTAATGAGCATTGAGCCGAGATACTGCAGAACAAGTCAAATTTGAGATGCGGTTACAGTTCACAAACGTGAAAATTTAAGAGACTTCAATCCATAAAGATCTACAAGAGACATTTTATTACATTGGCCTCATATCCACACGATTCAAAGATGAGCTTTTCAGGTTGATGGTGCCAGTTTTGTACCGGCGTGTATGGTGCCGCCAAACTTGGGGGTCGTAAGGTCAAGCGAGGTTCCCGTTGACGTTCCTCATACCTCTCCTTAGAAAAATAGAGGAAAGAAAAATCTTTCAGTATAGTCTGGGTACGTTCCAAAACATCGGCCCAAATCATGGATGAGAACTCACCTGTGATTGTGATCTGTCATTGGGCCTTTGTCCGGAGGTCAGGTCGTAGTCAGATTCGGGTCCTTTCCTCCTCCCAGACTCTATTGTGGGCAGGAGAGGATCCATTGAGCATGTGTAGGACTCAGAGTGACTCAGAGGAGATGAACTCTGTGATACGAGATCCTGACACTGAAAAATAACAACAAAGAGCTTCATGAAGTGAAGAAAAACTATCAGTGATTGGAAACACAGTAGCTTCACTGTACTGTTTCTTCAAGCATGCAGATATGGGGCAGATATGTCATGTGTATTATATATATATATATATAGCCATCTCGATGTGTGTCGTTCGGTGAGGTAATGCACAGATGGCCAGCGTCAGGGATCCCAAGATGAATAAAAAAGCATTAGACAACACCATCAAGTGTTCTTATCTAAACTCTATTATGCTACTATTTAGTATACTCGACTAACTCTGATCTGAGAGAGGCGGGGCGGTTTGACCGGAGGTTCCTCATAGGGCCGTTCGGCCAATGACGCAATAATCCGCTTCCTGTGACCCAACAGCGTGATCTTCAGCACCTACAAGAACAGAAACACAGAGAAATTATTCATCAAACAGCAGCGCAAGGATTCTGTCCAATAACTTTGACATTAATAATTCAATACTTCAAGAAATTGAAACGAGTACACAATTGTTTCTATTCATTTCAAGTTACATACAGGTTTGGAAACGACAGTTTCACACCCTCACTGTATAAGATAACACTGTTGAAAAATACCGCACGTAAAAGAAATGTGGTTCTTACATTAACAATCTCTAATTCCCAAAGGTTCTTCACACACTCAAGTGTGCGATAGCCATGAGACAGGAAGTTGTTTAGATATTCCTGAAGACCCAGAACATCCAACCAGGCAGCGAGAGATGTGCTTCCATCACAACCCAATGCTTTCACCTGAATAAAACATAAAAACAAACTGGATCAGACACAATGCTAATGTACAGCTGAATAAAATGATTATTATAAAAAGCACAACACAAGTACACCGTAGGTTCATTTATTCATCAATTTTCTATACATTTCAGAATGTAAGCATGTATTATTGACAATATATAATCTTTGGAAACTAGTTTATATTTTAGCATCTTGTGTGAAGTCGACCTAATTAATGTATAATAATAAATGTATTACTCCGAGATGGTCTTACTGACTCAATATATGGTCCCAGTAACCCCCCAATAAAACATGTATTTCTATTTATTCAAAACAATGAAACAATATTTCAGTTTGTCATTAACCTGCTGGCACAATGACATGTTTTGTCTATAAAACAAATTTAAAACATTGAAGCATTAAGCAACCCTCAGATCAAAAGAACTACTTTCAAACAGTAGTGTAGATGTTCAATCTTAGGCAAACCTTTGGCAAAGAGCGAGCAGAATTCAGGATCTTTCTCCGATGTACAGGATCCATGATGCCAATTTCCTTCAGATCCTGTTCTTCCATGACATCACTTCCCTACACAAACACACACAAGTAGTCTACATAAGTACTTTTCCTCCATTTGAAGAAATGTGAAGACACAATATTATTTAATATAAAGTGGAAGTCAATAGATTATTTGATTTCAGCATTTCAGTGTAAAGTTGAATCTGTATTCGAATGCAAGAATGCATTTGCATCCCTTCGTTCTCACTGAGCGTGCTTTGGTCTGTAGCAGTTTAGAGGTCAGCGCTCATGCCTAAAGGCTTTTTTAAAGATGTTCTGTTAAATAATCAATTATACTAAATTGTACCAGTACAGCCCTGATAAATACACAACAGCACATCAATGGTACCACCGGGTCCATGCGTCTCAGATCACAAGCACAATGGAGAAAAACCTGAATCAATATCATTCTCTAAACGTTCTCTGCTTTCAACAGCACACACAGACGGTTTCTATTTTATGGGCACTATATACGGTTGAAAACAGGGATCTCGACACCGTCTGTCTGTGTGTGTATGTGTTACACAATTCTTTGATCAATGTCATATAACACTAAACACAATAAATGTAACCGAAGAAGCAACCGAGCGATCGATGCAACTGACAGTGGAGAAAGAGATTGGGTGTAGATCCCATAGTGATGTCACACACACACACACACACACACACACACACACACACACACACACACACACACACACACACACACACACACACATCAGTGTCTATGTATTTGTGTTTGTGTCTATACTTGATAGCACAATGTGTATTCTGAAAGAAAACATTCACTCACCAGTTGTCATTATGTGCCCATCAAGAGTCAATTGAATTGAAAACAAAGAAAACAAACAAAGGAATACTTGACACTAAACTTAATATCAAACCCATTTCTCCAATTTACATTTTTGTGATTTGGGAGGCACGTGGCTTAAATGGCTCATGACATGAGAAATCAAAATTTCTTTGATCTTTTGACATAGAAGGGGTCTTTGTATCATTAATACGTCCAGTAAATTTCATAGCTTAAAACGTCCTTCACATCACTAACAAAAGCATTTTTCAAATCGTTCAACGGTAAAACTTGAATGTAAACTTATGAAACTTTTGATCAGGTGCATTCAAGCATTTTGACGAATGAAATGGCAGCCACAGAGTGAAAATATTTTTGGTTAAACTTTAGTATAGAGACCAATTCTCATTATGAATGAGTTGCTTATAAGCATGCCTATTGTTCACATATTGGTTGTTTATGAGTACTTATAAAGTACATATACTGCATGACCATATCCCTATACTTACCCAATACATAAACCCAACAACTACATTACCAACTATTAATAAGCAACAAATTAGGGGTTTATTGTGGCAAAAGTTGTAGTTAATGGTTTGTTAATAGTAAGAACTGGAATCTTAAGTAAAGTGTGGGCACATTTTTTCTTGTTTATAAAAACTGAGAAATATAATACTTTTTTATTTTACAGTGTTAATCTATTAAGGTATAGAAGTCTTCATAGACAGGGATCCCTTTAAAAGAGAAAACTTTTTACAAAAAGAATAAAAATATTGATTGCTAGGAAAGATCTTTAACTGAATTTTGTGTTTGTTCGGCAAAAACTTTAGTTCTATTAAATCTACACCTCAAAATCAAAATAAAAAGTCACGATTCTTGTGACCTGGTTCTCTTGGATCTTTTTGTCTAAAACAAAACATTTATATTTATATATTTAGTCGGGCTGTCAACGTTATTTCTGTCAACGTTATTTCCGTTTTTATTCTGTCATCATTGTCTAGCGTAACAATATATAAGCACGCTCTTATTCATATAAAGGCCTTTAAACTATTTAGGCGCGATGAAATGGTTGTATTGACAGGTCCAGTATAGATTGACAGCTGCTGGGTGTGGAACACGGTGCAACGCGACAGCGGTCCTGTCTGGTGTACACGTGGGCTAAAGCAGAGGTGGTAGTAGCATGGCGCTAGGGATTGCACAGAAACAAATGTATATTACAATAAAATGTATGTCGCTTTGGAAAAAAGCGTCTGCCTAATGATTTAAATGTAAAGGCAGAATTTGTCAGATTATTTTATTTTTCGTTCTTTTGACCGTACAAAAACACAGTATTTTCGCAAGCCCACTCTTAAATGAGTTAAATAAAGTTTGAAATGAATGCAAAGAGTAGTGAAATAAAGAAAGCGCATCAGACCTGCTTATAGCAGCAGCACTTAAAGGGGCTGCATTCTTACACGTGCTGATGTGACTCCTGCCATTAATGTTAATCCAAGAACAATAGAAAAGAAGAAATCAATGTGACTTTGTAGCTTTAATTAGGATTCATCTGTATTTCATGTATTTAGCAGTAATAATAGGTTTGATTAGTAGATAAAAAATAAGGTAACACTTTAGTATAGGGACCCATTCTCATTAATAACTAATTGCTTATTAGCATGCCTGTTTTTAGCATATTGGCTGTTTAATAGTTCTTATAATGAACGTATTCAACATGACCGTATTCTACTTCCCTAATCCTACCCAATACCTAAACCTAACAACTACCTTACTAACTATAAATAATTTTTATAATTTTTTAGGGACATATTTTGTTATATTAATTCATGCGGAAGTTAAGTTACTTCATTGTGAAAAGGTCCTATTGCACCAGAGTTCGAATGCATCGATCCAAACACACTAAACATACTGATCGGTCATTTCATTTCAGTGTGAAAACACATATGACAGAACACAGAAAATAGTGGCATGGATGATCAAAACAAAACAAGATAGCCCACGAAGCTGCAGATGTGCCGTCAACCCAACATGAGACCTAATGGTCTGATGGACATAACGACAAAGACAAATCTAAGGCACATCGCTGCTTTTTCATTCAGTCCTTCATCACTCACTTTGCTCGCAAAGCATGAGGAATCTAAAGCACTTTCAGTCCGATCCATTCATTCGTATGATAAAGTGAGAGCGGGTTGGGCAGATGGGGAATAGGCTGAAGTTATACTGCCCAAATCATTTAGAGTGAAGAAACGCCTGCCGGCTGAATGCAGAGAGGATGTGCTGGATCAATCTCTCTCTCTCACCTCGATAACCAACTCATCTTTTCTCATTTAAGCCTTTCAGTGTGGTCTGAAATCTCACACACACACACACACACACACACGGTTTATACTTCTACAGACAGGATTGTTTTACAACTGACAACATGAAAGAAAGGAAAACCTGAGACTTTAGCCTCTATATCGCCATATATGTCTGAAAATAAAAATGCAGGTTACTTTACAGAATGAATGCTTGGGTGTTAAGCACCAATATTTAATATGCGTTTACATTCCTAACCATAAACAGATGTTGATCAAAACCTGGGTGTGATTCTATCTTTTTTGGAACACAAGAGCGGATTTTTTTGAGAAACGTCTCCGTGGTTTTGTTCATCCAATGGAAGTCAATGGGGTCCAGTGTTGTTTGCTTATCCACATTTTTTTTATATCTTCTCTTGTGTTCTGCAGAAGAAAGTCATACAGGTTTGGAACGACACGATTGCGACGAATTGATACAAATTTTCTTTTTTCTTAAATGAATCATCCCTTTAAGTCTGAGCTGTAGTCATACTGATGTTGCTTTAGCAAACACTACGGATACAAGCTTAAATGACTCAGAGCTCAGGAGACACTGGGGCAGAGCCAAACTTTGCAAGTAAAGAACGCTTCCTAGAGTTAGCCAATATCACAAAAGCATTTGGGAATAAAACTTTGATTCCAGTTAAGAAGAGACTCCTCGTGATAGTACAGGATAAATTCAGTCACTAATACACACATTTAATAAAATAACTACTCCATACCACGAGCAATGTAAGACTTATCAAAGATATTACTAAAGCCAAAACTGGCTAACGGAGGTTTGGAACCGTGGAAAACTCAATTGAAATCTAACTAATGCAAAGGAACTAAGTAAAGAAGTAAATCTGAAAAATTATGCAGTTCACTGAAAAAGAACTCTTGGGGTGTGTTTACAGCTTTAGTTATTTTAGAATAAAAATAAAATAATGCATTCAGCTTTACCACATATATTTAGTCACAGAACATGTACTCAAAATGAGGCTGTGTGCTCGGCCAAACCAAAGAGAATCAATATTAACAAGATGCTGTGGTTCTATTAGTATAAATAGGGAAATGAGCAATGCTTATCACAGCTGCTGGAGCAATGGAAAATCAATCATTGATCGCTAGTCAATCAGCAATCGCTAAAGACTGATGGTTCTCTGAAGAACAGGCTCACTGTGTGGTATATACTTGCCAGTCTTTGCTCATGTGCAGTAGCAAACTGGAAATGCTATTAGTTGGTTGCATATAAAGACAGCAGTGGAGAGAAGCCAACATCTAATTTTTGTGATAGTTTGACCTATTCACAAGTAAAAGACGACAGACGTATTGGAAACATTCATTTATTGGGGTGTGCCAGATTTGCCCAATATTGAATAAGTGTGGTGGTAGTTATATTGAAGTCGACATTAAACTGTCTTCGCTAGTCATGTTACTGTCATAAAGTTAAGAACTGACTTCATGATGACATTAATGTGGGTGTGTTGTATAGAGTTCGGCATGTTGACTTGAGTGTGTGTGTCTGGACTTTTATTCTCATAAACGTTTGTGAATAACTGAATATTCACAAAATGCTTTGCTGGCAATATAAATTGAAGCAACTTTGCAAACACTGTGATCAACAAGGCAACATGATAACGATAATTAAGAATACACGATTACATGAAATACGGTTTGATGAAGAAAGAATGGGGAGATGAAATGAAAGGAGATGTGGGGCAGGCATGCCTTTCGGAAAAGAAACTGACAGGTGGCTGATTAAAAGTTGGTTAAAACACAATGTTTATTATTGGAAATATAACTGTAATGAGATCTTTAATATGTGAACTGCACAAAATGTAATCTTTTCACTTAGATTGACTTTCACTACAAAATGAGAATGCTGAGTGTTGAGTAGAGCAAAACTTCCACACTTCAGATCATTGGGCAAATTCAAAAGATGGGCTTATGGAGATACAGATGTTACACTAAACATCATTGGCATTCATAGCCTATTTCACTCCTGTCGGGTCTCAAAGCAAAAACATCTGGGGCTGAAAGCCCTTTCTGCACCGACGTTACGATCATGTCACAGTATTAGCTGGAGGTAAAACAAGGGGAAAACTGGAGGCGGCCAATACATACCAGCACCATCGGCCAAACTGGTTCGTTCAGTTAAAGTTCACTTTTTCAACAACTTTCACAGTCCCAGGGAATTAATTCATAACAAATAAAAAAAAAACAAATTAAATCAGATTTTCCCAGTCATTGTAAAAAAACAAGCTTTCAAACCATGTTCGCTATAGTGTTAGTAAAGCGGCCGGGGGAATCTTTCTGCCTCCACCTAAGCTCCGCCCACAAAACCTGTCACAATGTTAACTAACAAAAAAGCGGCCTACACCAAAATGCTAATATTTAACAAAAAAGTTCAGTTTTGCATTATGTATGTTTTGTCCAAAAAGAGAAGTGACAAGAAATGTAATTATAATAAATCATGAACGAATACAAAATAAATAAAGTGAGACAGGAAAAACAACATGTTTTGAAGTTCCCTGCAGTAGGCCTGCACGATTAATCGTTTTCAAACCCAAATCGCAATTTGAAGGGGTGCGATGTTCAAATCGCAAAAGCTGCGATTATTTCGATTAAGGGCTTTAAATATGATCAAATGCACCTACGTAGTATTTGACAGTTTGCTTCTGCAATTTTACGTTTAACCAAAGGGGGGCATTTTAACACTGCACGTGCTATTGAATTACCAAAGAACGTCATTTGGAAAAGATGAGCGGGAGCAGCAGTTCAAATTCGTAACGTTATGTCTGCTGAAGCGCAAAGTCCTGCAGCAGCAGACGACTTGGTACCTAAAAGAAAAAGCAACGCTTATATTTGGAATTATTTTGGATTTCGACGTTCTGATGTTCTTCAAAAGCAAGTGCTTTGTAAAACATGCCGAAAGTCTGTGTCGACCTCGCGAGGCAACACAACCAATCTCTATCAACACCTGAAGAGGTATCACAGACTATTCTATGATGAATGCATGGCCAAAAAGTCTGCAGATGAACCCACTTCGTCGCAACAACAACCACAACTGGCATCCAAGCAAACTTTAATTGCTCACGCGTTTGAAAGTAGCACACCCTACGACAAATCTTCACGAAGGTACAGCGAAATAACCCTCCCGTATGTTTTTTACTCAAGCTATCGAAAAAATGTACAATACGTGCAGGAAGAAGGTTAAAGCTGAGCTAAAAGAAGTATATTACGCGACGACAACTAATTGTTTACAGAGTGTTTGGGATCTTTAAAGTTTTTGTTTTGTTTATACTTGTTAATTAAACTATTTAAGATACTGTTGATATTCTCTTAATTTGTCATGACATTTTTGCATGATAACTTTATTTAAAAAAATGGCCTAAAAGTGGTTTTAAATAAACAGTGGCAATGTTACAATAGTTTGTGATTATGCTTTGTCTTTCTTTGATGCATGCTATTAAAACCAACACAACAAACCTAGGTCTTTTTAAAAATAGTTGTCAATCGCATTTTAAATCGCAACTTTGGTCAGAAAAATTGCAATTTGATTTTTTCTTCAAATCGTGCAGCCCTACCCTGCAGTATTATCTCTGAAGGAATGTACAGTCGGACATTAAAAGCTAAGTCAGAGCTGTGAAAGATGAAGTCTTGATCTGCTAAAAGCAAAAAGCACTGGGGAGAAAGAGGAAAAATGATACATCAAAAAGGGAAGAATTACAGCGATGTTCAAACCATTCTGCAGCCAATAAACATCCACAGCTCAAGCAACTAAACCCTTAATGCTTTTAAACAGTCATGTGAAAATGCCTGCCTCTTTCCAAACCAGCTCCCTGTTATATTCTTATAAAATACAAACGTTGAAAGGAAACTGAGGTTTTTCCTTTATAAGCTCAACGTGTCACAGTATGACAGAAACAGATCACAGGCACCTGGCAAATTTAAGCTCAATTCATTTTTACTACACTCTACTATCACAATCATGTTTTTACATAAGAGAGAACAGCTGTACGGGCAAGCTAAGATTTATTCATCCATACAGTACATAAATCAGCACAGGTCCACAAATGCATTCAGGCAATCAGCACTCAGCAAAGAGACTGGTCTCCAGTATCTGTACAAGTGTAAGTGACAATATGCATGGTTACTTCCTGGTTTTCAAAAAGCCAGCTCATGCGTTTCCGGTTGACGGACAACTTTAGGATGTCATTTTGCCCCAATTTTTGTGATTGCTGAATAGAATTTGCTGAGCAAAAACACTGAGATGCAGCACTGCTCAACTGTTCTCCTCATAAATAAATTCTAAATAAATGTAATACTATTGTAAATAAATGTTAAGGCATGACTATTTATCGGACTAGATTATTATTAACTAAGTATTAAGCTACTTGTGTTTCTAAACCTACCTCTGAAAATTTAAGATACCCCCCCACCAATGAGTGATGGTTCACCTGAAGTTTTCCAGCTGGCTTATATTATTGCAGAAGTTCTTAAAGAGATACTAATTTGAAGTATATCTTCATAGCATCTAAGCTAACCGAATCTAATGAAATTGTAGTAGAACTGAGAAATATTGGGGGTTTAGGTGTGAAAATCAATTAACTTTGCTTTTTAAGACATACATTACATAGTAATGAGAATTGTAGACAGATAACTTATTAAGGATGTTGTTATAACACGCGTACATTGTTTTTTCACAGAAAAATAACACTGCTAAATAAATTTGAATGTGTGATAGTCGAAAACCAAGTTTACAAGGAAAATGTACAATAATATCAGTCATTTTAATTGATTATTTTGAAAAATAATATTTTCAATCATTTTGATTTATTTGATTTATTATATATTGAAAATCAGTAATCATGACGATGATGTACAAATGACTGTATCCTTATCTTCCTTTTGTCAATTGAAATAAAAACACGTAGCGTGATGAGTGCCAGCCCAATGCGTCAAGACAGCTCATGCCTACACATCAACACGCACAGCCATCAGCGGCCAGCATGGCTATAAAACCTTCATTACTCCTGCAATGAGGTCTCTATCTGTATTTTACAACAAACACATTGCCTCTCCGGCCAGCTGAGGCCTTGGACCACAACACCATCAATCCTCATTACCTCACATGCTAAAACATCACAGTTCTTTGATTAACCCTGTGGACTTCTCAATCCGGCTACATGCAACACAATCTAACTCTTGAGTTTGCGGGAGCTGTTTCTATGTATTCATTTGCAACAAGATACAAAACAACCAAAAATAGAAGAATCTCTTTTTAATGGAGGTTGAGTAGCCAAACCCAACCACCCAAATCCATATATTGGTTAAAATAGTGTATGGTCAAGCAGTATGGTAAATGTTTTTATTTTCACACAGTTAGGAGAGAAACGTTTGCGGATGTTACAGAAGCTTGCTTTTTCTCAGTGCGTGGGATGATGTGTTGCTTCAGCAGTTTTGAGCAAAAGTACGTCAAAAGCACAAATATTATGACACAACAAAAACTACTGATGAGAATTTATAATCAATCACAGACTCTCTTTTTGCATCCAAAGATGTTAGCCAATCATTACAGGTTATTAACATACAACATTTTTAAAGGTACATTAACACTAACAATGACAAATTTGGATTAGTAGCAAGGAAATCATTTGGGAACTCACCATGAACCGCAGGTCATCAAAGCCGTTGAGAAGCAGCTTGCTCTCATACTGTGGAAGGCTTATATGCTCCAGCCAATCACCAACAGGCTGATCAACTAGCCGCCCAGCTCCACCTGCAGACAGAGGAAGGCGCTTGAGCAGAGAGAAACCGTTGAGACGGTAGCATCGGCACTCAGAAGAAGAGACGTGGCACTGCCACATCATCCTCGGCCAACAGTGCCGAGAGCACAAACACCAGGAGGGCAGTGGTGACAGTGTCCCGGCCGAGAGGTGTGGCTGCTCCCACAACAGGGGGGCAACCACGCTTGCTAACAATGAACGAAACTTGAACTTCCTTGTTGGGATGAAGATGAGCCCTGTTTGATGGTCACAGTGGTTGTATTACTCACAGATTTAGGCAAAGCATGGCTTCCCGAGTGAATCAATTGGCATCTAGAAGTTTATGATAAATTTGGGCGTTGCTTTTTAGAAGTAGCTGTAAAGAACAGTACTGAGTGCTGAGAGAAATGTCAATTTTCCCATTTGAATCCAGAAGACGCCCTATAAATCAAAAGTTCTGCAATGCAAAATAAAAGTTGCATCTGGTGATTAAGACGCTTGTCCACAGATACCTCATCACAATAATCTACAAGGAGACTTCAAGTGAAAACACCTGTGAAGAAATAAACCCGTTCCTTATAAGCCAGAAGAGGTTAGTTCCAGAAGGCGTGAGCGTGTAGATCCATCTTTGTATGCTTTAATTCTAGTTGACCAATGCAAAAGGCCATTGTGAAACACTTGGATCAAAGTTAAAGACCACATTGAGGTAGGTGCACAATTAACCTAAGCTGATATCTACAGTACCTCAACCCGGCCTTTGCAGTGCAACTCTACCAATGACAGAAATACATCCACACATGAAATGCACTCTATATGTGCTTGTAATTAAGTACAAATACTCACTACAAAGTGCAACAAATCTACTGATCTCCCAAGAGCAAGTAAATTGCTGTGTGGCTCTATCATGAGCCTTTAAACTCCTAACAGTAATGTACAGTGCCCTTCATCTCAACATCATGCAAATTAACTTCCAATCCAATCTCTTTGAGAACTGAAAAGCCAGGAAGGATTGCAAGATTTGTATAGTACAAAATCAAGCAGTGGCTTTGGGGATCAAGCGTACACAGCTGTGTGATAAAAACATTTCTTCGTGGAAAAAGCCGAACTATTGAACTGCTGTTTTCTCTTTTGGCAGGCAAAGAGTCTTTACCAAAACTCTTGATATATCAATACGACACCAACTATGTATCGATACTAACTATGTACTATCTTCTTAAGTTGAATTTAAACACATCAGCTAAATTTAGAACCAGGGTTCTAATAACAGCACAATTTAAAGCAAAGCAAACGTGAACCAGTCACTCCGAGGGATTGTCTCTGCCTGAGTCTTTCCACATAATCAGTGACGCTCGATCCCAAAGTAGTAGAGATAATTGTCCGGTAAAAAAGTCTCCCAGAACGATCAGGTAGAACTCCAAACAGTGAAAGCAGGCACACTTCGTACATATCAGTTGTTCTTCAGAGAACGTTGCAGACATTGAGAGTTTCTCTAGACATCACGGCCACCGGTACTTGCTGTTTTAGTAATGCAAGGTCAGAGGGGTGTCAGCCGTCCCTCCACCCTGCTTCACAGAACACCGGTGAAACTTGAAACACTTTGAACGAGTGATGAGGATCGGTCTGAAACTGTCCAGGAAGCGAATCAGTAATCCTGTGATCACTAAAGGTGCGGTCTTCTTGTTCAACCGGACGGTGTCAATTCGTCTCTGCAGCGCTCTCGCGGAGTCTCCTCCTTTCTCTCACTCTCTTTGCCTTCCTCCCTCCCTCCCGCTCCTCCTCCCTCTCAATCTCCTGCCCTCCCTCTCTCGTCCACTAAAATAAACTGCAGGTCTACTGTCCATTGTTTAAGGAGTCATTCAACATTTGTCCTATTCATTGACCCAACCGCAAACATTTCTATTTTGTCTTTCTATTGTTTACGCCAACATTATAGACATTGCTTGAAAGCTCAAGAAAGCCGAGCACAAAGACAGAGGCATATGCTTCTAGGCTCGAGGGTGCAGATCAGGGTATATTGTAGATCTGCAGGGCAGTGCTTCTAATTCCCTTGACACACATGCATGTTAATATTTTAGCACCTTTTGCCATACAGACAAACAAGAAAACAAGCTAAATCTGCAATTCTGTTGCAGGAGTTCTTTACTGTCATGTATTTTCAGTGTAAACAACGCTTAAAGCGACAGTTTACCTCAAATATGAAAATATCTTCATAATTTACTCACTTTTCAAACCTTTATGACTTTCTTTCGTCTGCAGAACACAAATAAAGATATTTAGAAGAACTTTGATACCCAAACAACACTGTCCACTATTGGCTTGAATATAGACTACATTTCTCAAAACAAGTTTTTTGTTTCAAATGCAGATTTTCAACAACATGACAATGAATAAATGATGACCGAAACTATCCCTTTTAAACAAGGATGAAAACAGCCAAATACATTTTCACATAAAAATGTGTGTAGCTTGCCAGTGCCAAACCGGTCAGCATGATGATTTGATTAAAGGTGCAGGTGATGCGGTAACTGTGACGCTCTCGACAGTTGTAGTTGGGTTAATTCTAGAGGAGGGCCAATAGCCGAGCTCCCTTCATATAAAGCAAGGTCAGGCATCATCAGGTCTGAATTGTCAAGCATCCCTGCATCCATTGATTTAACTCTCAAGTGTCCCCCTCGTCCTTCGACAGCACACTGGGATTTCTCGTTCTCCATTTAAAGGGCCAGCCAAGACCATATCATTCATTCACTAATGCAACCCTTCTGGACTTGGCCAACGTCCTCCTCTTGTCCATCAAGAGATTATTGTGTTTCACTGCTGGACTGCTCAGTCAGGTCTCCTTTCATAAGGGAGTTGATGAAATGCACTCCAATGCTTCATAAAGACACATGCTGCTCGGTTATAGTCGAGAAACAACAGCTCTGACTACCCGACTGGGTGTTTATAATATTGAAGTTCACATTAATGTCCTAAGCTATTTATAAATCAATAAACATATAGCAACATTTCCACAATTTAAAGCGACAGTTCACCAATATTTTTTAATCCTGTTATCATTTACTCATTCTCGTCATTTCAAACCTGTATGACTTCCTTTTCTTCCACAGAACACACAAAAAATATATTTTAAAGAATGCTGGCAACCGGCAACAAATCATTTGCATTGGTTTTGTGTTCATACAATAGAGCTGAATTGGTGCCGCCAGTTTTCTAGGGCTGCAGCTAGTGATTCTTTTAATTATCGAGTATTCTACTGATTTAATTTCAAAGGTATACAACTAACTTCAATTTATGCATGATGCATTTAGTTTATATAAATTAATTTTAGTTTATTTTTTACAATTAAAGTCATATATCTGTCCACATACAAATACTGTAGTCAACCAAGCTTTTATTTTGGTAAAGGCTTATTTTTAGAATGTCTGTTTCTTCACTCGAACAATAACATGTTCGTAAAATAAACTCTCAGAGCCACTCTGGAGAGGAAGTTCATGTGTTCATGTCCTCATACAGCGCAGACGCAGACAAATTCATGAGCATCATGTGTGTAGCACGTTAAACTGTGCAGTTCATTCACTCAGACACGCAGAACAGCCAGATGCCATGTGTAATTAACAGGATTCGGCATCCACAAGTGTGCATCTATTTTTATGCACTCAATGAAGCCGAAAAACAAGTTTTCACATGTGAAATAGACTGAAACTAAGTAAAATAGCAGTTCACCATTTCCAAAAGCTCCAAATCGTTTCAGAAACAAAGTCATACAGGTTTAAAATGTTAAGATTCAGTTGATAATGAAAGACATTTATTTTAGGGTGAATTATTACTCAAACTCAAATACTGGAAGTCCTCTAAAACAGATACCCTACAATTTTAAAACGGATTTGTTTCAACCCATGAGTTGGGTTAAATATGAACAAACCCAACTGTTAGTTTAAATAAACACATATTATCGATATTTGACCCAATATGAATGGATTAAATGCAAGTAAAAATGACTATTTGTGCATTTGTTTCCTTTTGTTAGCCATTGTTAGCCTAGCTAAACAAACAAACATAAAAAATGTTTTACACAAGTTGAAACTGTAGCAATAACTCCTACCTGAGACGGGACAGTCCTGGTCTTTGGAGAAATCAATGCCAGCTCCAATCAGAGTCATGATCTTCTCAATCTGTAAGAGACAAACAAACCAATGTGGAATAACCATCTTCACAAGATAACTATAAGCTATCCGAAAAAGCTCTTTCATTCATGTTGGAATTTTTGGAAACACTTTATTTTACCGTACACTTGTTACACGTTACACATATATTTACTATATGTTATATAATTATAGCATAATTACATGTAACTAATCCTAAAACAACACCCTAATTCTAACATTAACACTACAGTAAGTACATGTAATTAATTGTTATTCCTCACTCCTTAAATGTTTAATTACACTGTAACACAAGACCTGTAAAATAAAGTGTAACCCAATTTTCAATTCATGATTTCCAGGCCAAGCGACAAGGCAACAACGACGGAACCAGCAGAGGTATCCAAAAATTTCGTGCAGACTGCAAAAAAGAGGTGGCTGGATGCTCAGATGATAAAATAATGATATACACCAACCAATTTATTCAATCCATCCAGTGCATTGATGTCATACCACCAACCCCTGGCTACCCATGCAAAAACTAGAAGACAAACCACCATTTACCCCACAGCCTACTGTAAGTACCCAAGAGACAAGAAGATGCCCAGATACCCTCTAAAACATGCAGGAGAACAAGAAAACGGTATATGTGTTATGTCATTTCATATTAGCATATTTAACATTTTCAATCAATACAAAGCAAACGCACCCGACGAAGAGAAACAAGGGTCAAATGAAATGTTCTGCATCAGTTCTTTATGGTCATGTGATGATATCCAGTAATTCAGTCAAACATGCTCACGGTTCAATATATTGGAGTCAGCACTTACTGATCACTGATCAGTCCCATTAGTGACTGACAGTACAGTGCAAAATGACTTTGGCTGACAACTGAAACATCAGCATATCAGCATAGCCTCGGGTCACCATTTCTATGTAAATCTCACCATAGATATTCATTCATTCAGAAATAACTGCTGTCATTGAGTTTAGGATCTCTGTCCTTAACAGTTCACAAATCTGCTTGTGTACTGAAGGAGCTCATAACGTCTCAGTTACATAACGTGAAGGCATTTACAGGACACACAAATTCTTTCAATAGGAGAATAATGCGTCTTTATCGTATGAATGAAAAGAAACGCTGGCAGAAAGTCGTGCAAATGCTTTTGAGAAATAAGAGAAGGTGAGTTAGTAAAGGAGGAAAACTTCAGTTTCAGAGACAGCGAAGCTGCCGAGCGATTGCTTATGAAACGCGGCAAGGTCGACAAAAGAAAGAGACAGAGAGTTTGAATTCTTCCACCCCTGGAAAGATAAGACACATTTACTGCGTACAAACTTATTGGGACAGTCAAATTTTAAAGGGACAGTTAACCAAATAATGAAACACGAAAGGAGATGTTTGGAAGAATGCTGGGATTTTCCATAAAAACACCATTGTATAATCCGTATGGTTCATGCTCTACATTTCGTTTTATGGGGCTTGCAAAAAAACAAGTCCATTTTTATGGTGCTTTTATGTCCTTTTTGACACCCAGGACAACAACAATACTTGACTGGCAGTTCTCCAAAATATCTCGCTTGGTGTTCCACATTAAAAGGAGAACATCATACAAGCTTGGGACAACATAAAGGTGACGTTTACTGCACATTACACTGCAGCTTGAGATTTGTTGCGATTTCAGCAGCAAAAAGAACTTGAGGTTTTATACGGAAATACTTTTAGCAGTAGAACAGCAGAGGTCGACAAAAAGCTGGCCGACTGTGTTGGGTTTCTTACTTTTTTGGTGGATCGTGGTCTCCAGGGAATAGAAAGAGAACGCCTCTGTCTCTGCAGTGAGAAAACCAAGTTGTTGTTGAATTGCTATTTTTGATCAAAGTGAGAATAACGTTTAATCTTCAACAAGGGAACCATAGACAATCTCTTTTAATGCAGCCAGTGAAAACTAAATAAGTGGCATCAAATGTGGCTTTGGCACCCTTGTGACACCACTTCCAGGAAGAAACCATTTGAGGGGACACAGATTTTTGTGAACACCTGAACAGCTGTTAAAGTGGACTGGAAAAGAAGCGGAAAGGCTTTGATCTTGTGATCCCAAAGTTATTGCCACTTTTGCTACACCTAAAACTTTTTTGATTTACGGATTAACTGCAAGAAGTCTTTTCATTCCAGACTCATCCAGAATCCATCAGAAGAGGAGTCGTCATCAATTATATCTGACATCTCCTCCTCCCACGGCAGCTTTCGCATTTTCAATGTGCAGCACATCGCCTTCACAGCACAGGACTGTCAATTTTTATAGCTATTATTAGCCTGTTTTCAAACAGAAATACAGACTAAATGTATAAACAGACATATAACATGTATGCACAGAGGGGAAATATATTACTAACATGGAGTCTCCATACATTTACTCCGTTGTCTCTGCTGATTGTGGAAAAACAATAGCAGAATTCTGTTTAATTGATTTAAGTATCACACCTACATCCATGTAACCAACCAGACCGGTTCAACCCCCCAAATAATATAACAAACATATACAATAATTAAAAGAAAATAAAGCACTGACTGATATCAAACGACCAGACAGAGAAACTAAATTTTTTTGGAAGAATCAAAATCTCCAAGCTAGTTTTCTTAAATACTATCACTGTGTTTGCTGACCTTATCACACAACCTCAAAGTTGAATAATAATTATGAATGAATGTGAAGTCGTGATTTATTTCCAGTCAGACAAGAACGCTAGATCTCAAACAACAGTGATGACAGTCATAACAAGAACACTTACATAACTGATCCATTATAATGATACTCTTACGCATGTAATGGGACATTTAAGAGGTAAAGATGTGCAAAAGACATTCTGAAGAAGATCACTCTTTATACCAGGCCAACTGTGATTTGAAAGAAAACCCTAATAAAATTCATAAAAACCATCTGTTTTGCTACGACTGTATCTTTGTTTTTCCAAAGAGAACTGGACACACAGCTCAATACGGCTTTAAACTTTTCTAGAAAAACAGTGTTGCATACCAATAAGGCAAAGCATCATGATCACACACATCATGCTCCGCTTAACAAATTCCCCAAACTAACAAATAAATGAGTACACGTTAAATAAATAAGCAAAACAGCTTGCATCATATATGGCCTGTGTTGGTAAAACATCTCAGAGCCAACTAATTTGAAAAATTATGTCTGAGGTACACTAAGCACTAGCTGTTCTATAGCTACAAATAAACAAAATATCTGCTTCTTAAAGGAACAGTATTTCATACTTTGTTCACCCTAATGTCATCGCTTTATTTCTATAAATTGAAATATCATTCGTTCTTGTGTGTGCCATGACAAAACATGCGTTTGACAAGTTATCACCAGGCAGCTTTATTTAAATTTAGCGCTTGGATCGGTTTACATTTTGCTAAGAAAGCTAAAAACATGAATTTTTTCTTTCAGAAACGTATTTTCAGAAGGCATTTATTAACTCACTGAAGTCAAATGAACTACTTTAATGATGGATGTCTGTGCTCTTTGGAGATATATATTATTTATAATAATATAAATGATTAAAGTTTATTATTAGTTTGTCATACACATCTTGAAATACATGAGGGTGAGAAAATGAACCGAATTTTTCTTTTTTGGGTGAACTATCCCTTTAATTTAAATGCATTCTAACAACAAGTATCGGTTTTTGTTTATAGGTCATCGAGTGAGGTTTTGGCCCGTCACAGCCAATTGGAGTGTCTGGTGCAGGATTTTCGACCAATGAGATTTCCCTATGATCTCTATGAGTCTATGCATTGACGTCTCTTTCACCATTTGAACATGCCAGGACACATCCCCTTGACTGGCAAAACAGTAGCAAACCAATAGGAGTTACAAAGATATCGGGACTAAAACACGCAAATACTTGCTGAAATTAAAAGTATTTATGGACTCGACTTGCATAGGAACCAGGTGTCCTTGGACAATGAAGAATTACGTGAAATTGAGTTTTCTGATATTTAACTTTTGGAGCCGACTTCAACGCCGGGAGAAATACAAAGCAAAGCCTTACGTAAACAGCAAAACATGTTTAGTGGTTTAATAAACCGAATCATAAAAGATTTACATATCTGCTCTAAATGTTTAAGGTGTAGACACTACGTTTGTATGAAATACATCTGCCTAGAATTTAAAATAAAATACCCTTACATTTACGTGTATTACATAAAGGTGTAGAAAGTAGGTAGGTAACGCTAGTACGGTATGGTTCAACAAAAACAACTTACTTGCGCTGAGTCTGATATGAAATGGCTAGCAAACATCCACGTTTTAATATTCCAGCAAATTGCAGCGATTCATTTGCTTTTTCCTATCCTTCAGCAGTCTTTAAAAGGAAATCTATGATTTCATGATTGCACAATCAATTCCACAACAACTTTATCCCCTTCTGCCACTCAATGGGCGTGACTCGCTTAACTTTCATGTGCGGTGACGCCACGCGCATACCCTCTATCCAGCACAATGCAATAAGACTGAAATCAAGTGAACAAGATAATGCTCTACAGCTCACTATATTCGCAGCTTATTAGGACAAAAATTAGTACAGAAATGAGTAAACGTGCCTTACTTCAAGAACCTCTTATCTTTGAGGTAAACTCCCTATCTTTTAACAGATTTCGCCATCTTTACAGCTCTTTAGAGTACAATTCATTGTCTGTATTGAGTGGTTAATTCGTAAAGGTGGCTGCGGACATCGATAGCCCAGTTCAATATTTCTGAATGAGACGAGAGAGTGACGGAGAGACATTAGTTTAGTGATGAGCTAAGCAGTCTTTGCTAATGAAACATCACTAGTCTGACACAGATTAGATTCGCTGACATGCATGAGGAATACGGCATTTAATAAAAAAAACCTCCCAAATATCTATCCCATGACCCACTT